>NC_090729.1:171802354-171819854 GCF_036898095.1 Palaemon carinicauda | reverse complement strand
TGTACAAAATGTATATATATGGTGGTTTTTTTTTCGTTCAGCAAATATCACCAACGAAAGCTTAATATAGAAAAATTTAAAATTGAATTAGTAAAGGATTGAAACATGAGTCTTTCACATAAGAGTACAAAATGTATATGTACGTTTTTTTTTTTTTTTTCATATTAAAGAAGTTTATTACTTTTCAGTGTCAATGTTCATCACAATTAATCAGTAGATGGCCATGCGTTTGAGGGGTTTAAGCAATTTTTTTTTCTTACCATGCCCTAACGTATTCCGACTTGAGTAAGCTGCAAGTAATTATTGTGAATCATTATTGCCAGAGTCGAAAAACTACTAACCCCGTAGATAAGTTCCCTTTTAAACTTTAAAATCACTGTTGTTATTTTTAAAAGTTTTAGGAAGTACGCGTACGTACAACTTATTTATTTCAAAACCATAGTACTTGGTAGTTGTCAAGACTGACTATTATTATTATTATTATTATTATTATTATTATTATTATTATTATTATTATTATTTGCTAAGCTACAACCCTTGTTGGGGAAACAGGATGTGCTCCAACAGGGAAAATGGCCAAAAGAGGAAAGGAAATAAGGAAAAACTAAAAGAGAAATTTAAGAACAAAACTAAACATTAAAACAAAATTTTCATTTATAAACTATAAAAACTTGAATTTGATGAGAGAATAAAAACTTCAAAGTAACAAGAAGAAGAGAAACAAGATAGAATAGTTTGCCCGAGTGTACCCTAAAGCAAAAGATCTCTTAACTCAAGACCGTGGCAGGCCATGGTACAGAGGCTATGGCACTACCCAAGACTAGAGAACAATGGTTTGATTTTGGAGTGTCATTCTCCTAGAAGAGCTGCTTGCCAAAGCTAAAGATTAAGGGGAAGGACATGCAACCTAAGAAAACCTATGTTTTTAATGCAGCTTATCGTATGTTAATTTCAGTGAAGTCAAGATCTGTTTATATATATCTGTGCCTACTTGGAGGTGGCACTGTGGATATTGAAGGTATGTATAGGCCTACATAGAAAATGCGGTATACTTCGTTCTGTATTCTCATAAAAGAACACCAAAGATAAAATTACAAGGAAAAAAAACCGTATTAAATATGTACACTAGAGAAGTGCCGGTAACAAGAGATTCAAATTTCTTCGAACAGTGCGATAAAAGGTAATAGAGAGTTAATGATCATAATCTAAGTATTCATAAGGGGTTTTTTTCGCTCGTTATGTTGAAAGGGCGTTTGTTTAAATATTTCGGTAATTTCCAAATTTCCAAAGATTGATATGACCGTATTTTCGATATAAGTATTCCCAAAATGAATTAATATGTTTACGAATACACACACAAACACACACACACACACACACACACATACACACAAACATATATATATATATTATATATATAATATATATATATATATATATATGTGTGTGTGTGTGTGTGTATGTATAATTATGTATATATATATATATAATATACATATGCATATATGCGTGTGTGCACGTGTGCATGTATATATATATATATATATATATGTTTTATCCAACGGTAGAAGGTAAAATTCTGTTGCTGTAACTTGACTAAATCTCTCTATATTTTAGGAGAGAATTATTATTGTTTTCATTGATACAGATATACAGTATAACATGTTAATATACTATGCAGCAGTAATATGATGTAACGTGACACTTACGGTGGAAATAAATATACATGATAGTGTAATACTGCGGAAAATATTTATTTTCATAATGTAAACTCTTTTGTGCTATAGTGAATTTTCATTCTTGATGTTTAGGAATTTCTAAGTAAATCTCAGGTGAAATGATGTATTTTTGCAGTTTAGATAATAATAATAATAATAATTAATAATAATAATAATAATAATATTAATTATAATAATCATAATAATTATATTAATTATAATTATGATAATTATAATAATAATTCTAATTATGATAATAATAATAATTATAATAACAATAATAATAATAATAATAATAATAATAATAATAATAATAATAATAATAATAATAATAATAATAATAATTGTTAGTCGGTTAACCCAACGTTTAAAAAATCAGGTTTATCGGAAGTTTGATTGATTTCATTATAAGTAAATGTTTTAAATAACAATTATTGCACAGATGAACAACATATCAACAAATTTGGGGATACTTATATTTGTATCTGTATCTGTCTGTCAGTCTTTTACGCAATGAATTGATATATATATATATATATATATGTGTGTGTGTGTGTGTGTGTGTGTGTGTATATATATACATGTATATATATACATATGTACATAATACATATTTATATGTATATATATATATATATTTATATATTTATATATATATATATGTATATAATATATATATATATATATATATACATACATGTAATCTGTATGTTTGTATGTATGTATGTATGTATACTTATATATATGTGTATATATATATATATATATATATACGCATATATACACATATATAAATACACCTATATTTTCTATATTTATTTTATATGAACACATATATAAGTGTATATGCACGGGTATTTATGGATATATACATGTAATATGAATGTATATATATATATATATATATGTATATTTACTCGTATTATCTATGTATATATGTGTATGTACACATATAATTGTATATGCACATGTGCGCCCGTGTGTAAATATAAACATATAGCCTTGATATATTCCTGAGAGAAATTAATTTATTTGTATTTCAGTTTGGAGAACGTATGGTATTTAAGTTACAACCTTCGATATAAATGTAGAATGCTTCATGCCCTAGAGGCCTAAGCGGGACTGTATCCATAGACGGGCACTCGCTAGGGCGCAGAATTCCGCGGCGGCAGCTTACCTCTCGACCTTAACCTTGACATTTGACCTTAGCTTGTATTAATTGGCGTGATTTTTCATACCCTCAAATATGAACCAAGTTTTAGAATCTCTGTGACAACGATGTCTAAACTTATGGCTTATTACGTGAATTGGATATTTTGCTTGACCTTCCAAGCTTTAATAATTTCCAGCTCTGTTACATAACTGTTAATCCCTGCAAGTTTCATTACTCTGCGATTAAAATTGTGGCCAGGAAGCTGTTCACAAACACGATCACGCACACAAACACAAAAAAGGGGGAAAAGCATAATCTACTTCCAACTTCATTGGCGGAGGTAAAAAAAAACAACTGGTGTAAAGAATGAAATGTAGAAAATAAATAACAAATCAGAACAATTAAGATTAATACAAAAGTAACATATATCAGGAAGTAATACTCATGCTATCCTGCTCGACAACCAAAAGGTATCTTCATTATGCTAATTTATGATGTTTCGCCGATTTAATTAGGTGATAATGAGGACCATTCCAATATTTGCTCACAGTAGGAGTAAAACTTTTGTAATACTGTTGGGTATTAAACCTCACAAAAGAAGAGGCCAGCCTGGAACAACCTGATACATTTCTATGATAATTACGGGTTTAATTTACTGCATGCATTTGCCTTGCTTAAAATGGAGACATTTTGGCACATTTGTGGTTCATAAACATATAAGTGTGGCATATCGTTTGTAAAATATGGAAAATCCTTCCCAGAAAGATAGAAAAATATCTTGCGTAGCCTATATACTGTTTCAATGAGTCATGGAATAAGATTTGCCTCTTAATGGACTTTTTAAGAGTATATTTTGCCTACCGAATAATTGCATGAAAACTGATAAGAGACATTTTTGTTTTTATAAACGTGGATTTTCTGAGTTTGGATAAGCTTAACAGAAAGCAAAAAAAAAAAAGCAAAAAGGGTAATCAGTGTCCCATGAATCCCTCTGTTTATCAAAAGATGCAATCCATGCTCAGAAAAAAAAAAACTAAAAATCTGGAGGCCCCTTTATAAATGAAAGCGTTTGCACTGGCTTCCTCAACAATGCTCGAAATTGTTTCCACTGCAAGAGGGGAAGAACGGAGTCCTGTCCACCAAGGGAGAAAATAAAATTACTTGAAAAATGGACAGAAAATGACTGAATGCTGAAGGTAAGCTCCATGTTTGAAGTGAGAGAGAGAGAGAGAGAGAGAGAGAGAGAGAGAGATTTGGGTCGGATAGAGAAAGTAGGAGAGGGATAGATAAACTAAGAGAGATGGATAAATTGAAACGATAGAGAGAGAGAGAGAGAGAGAGAGAGAGAGAGAGAGTTGGTAGAATAGAAAAAGTAGGAGATGGATAGATAATCTAAGAGAGAGAGAGAGAGTGTGAGAGAGAGAGAGAGAGAGTGAGAGAGTGAGAGTTGAGTCGGATAGAGAAAATAAGAGAGGGATATATAACCTAAGAGAGAGATAAACTGAGGCCGGAGAGAGAGAGAGAGAGAGAGAGAGAGAGAGAGACTGGGGGTGAAAAGGGAGAGAAAGAGAGCAGAAAAATTTCAGTATTTTATCTTTCTTCCCTTCATCAATCTGGTACCCTCACTCCTGCGAGGGGCGAGGGCGAGCGAAAGAGGGGAGAGGAGAGGAAGAGGGATTTTGATAGATTGATAAACGTACAACAGAGATGGGTCGCTACGCAGGCACAGACACACACACACACACACACACCGAACAACCAGGACACAGAGGAGAAAAGAATAACGTAATTGAAGTTGAGGACGAAAATGATATTTAAATCCAGTAAGGGATCTCTCTCTCTCTCTCTCTCTCTCTCTCTCTCTCTCTCTCTCCTAAATTTATCTCTCTCTCCTAGATTATCTATCCATCGCTTTTTTTATGTCTAACCCAAATTTTAATCTCTCTCTCTCTCTCTCTCTCTCTCTCTCTCTCTCTCATCAGTTCAAGTTTCTAAAAAATCCATTTATTCCTTTTAGATGTGCAGAGAGAGAGAGAGAGAGAGAGAGAGAGAGAGAGAGAATTTGTTGCTCTGTAAAGTTGATGACTGAAATCCCCAGAAAATCCAGGGAAGTAAGCGAATGATTGTAATTGAAAGCAACAAAAATGCCAAGTGTTATTGACCAATTTGCCTGATCCTGCGTTACCGCATTTCGCTTAAACTTGCAAACCGAAGTAGTAACATCGATTTTTTTTTTCAGCAGATTTTTAAAAAAATTAAACTCGTGGTGATTTTGCTCTTCTGTCTTGCATCCCTTATTTCATTGCCTTGTTACTTTCTTATTTTCTCTATTTCTTTTCTTCATTCCGTGCAAATTCTTCTTCTTTGTCTACATTTTTTCCATAGGATTCAAAGTAAGACAAAGTAAGATAGGAATGCCGAGGAATTACCGAACATGCTTTGTTTAAAACTAAGCGCTAAGGAAACTTGCAACAAACTGTAGCAGTCTTTTGCAGGCAACAATAGGCCACCATGAGGTCCAGAAACCAAAGGTTATATTATTATCTGTTTTTATTGTCCCTTAAGGCTTTTTTCCCTAGTACTTGGTCTTATTCAAATTTATATTTTTTCTCTTTATTTAAGTGAAAATATTCATTTTTTTTTTATTCAAGTGAGTATAGTTCCGTTTGGTGGTCTTTTAAAAGTAGAATATCATCTGAGTGATTGTCTATTTTTATTTTGTTCCTTAAATTTAAACAATGATAATGACGCCATTGAAAAAGATTAACCTTGACTCCATGTCAACCCATTATTTTATAAAAGAAATATAGTAATGATCAAGTAAAGAATCGCAAGAGAAATACAATTAAAAAAAAATAAGCTTGAAATGAATAAATCTTTTCGTTAATGGATTGTAGAAAGGTATCAATAAAATCATGATAATCGATTTGGTATTAAACTAAGATTATTCACCTCATATATCTACAAAAAATTAGCCTGAGGTAAGAATTAAAAAAATGATATCAAATGAACTACGGGTCAGATAAAGTAAGACAGCGAGAGACGGTCGAAGAAAGAAAGAAATGAGGCGAGAGAAGGGAATAAGAAGGGGAGAACCAGGAAGGGGAAGGTGAAGATAGGGAGGAGGAGGAGGAGGTGGAGGAGGAAGGGAAGGTGGTGGAGCCCCCCTTTGCAGTCTGGTAATCCCCCAATTAGTGGAGGTTGGGCCCTGCTCGCGCCAAGATTATGATAATGAAGTGGGGGGCTTGCCAAGGATCGCTTATTGGCGCAGGGATTCCGCCATTTTGGAGCTTTTCGATTAGGCGGCATTACACTGTGTGTGTGTGATGGGGGGTGTCGCCCAGTGTATGTGTGTGTGCGTGTGTATGTGTGTGTGTACGCGTATCTGCTGGGGGAAGGGGAAGGGAGAGGAGAGGGAGTCTTTTCCTGATCAACGTCCCTGATCCCTCACTCACGCTTGGATGTCCCCCCAATCTCCTACTAAAACTTGCTGGCGAAATGTCTCACACACACACACACAGACACACATATCCTTTCCCTCATCTCTCCTAACCTCTTGCCCGAGGGTTAGTAAGACTCTTTCCTTCTCCAAAATGATATTAGTAGAATTATCATCATCAATTCTTTTTTTCTACTGTCATCATGACATTGGTCATTTTATGGGTTTTATAATTTTCAATAGCATTAACAGCAGAAGCGGAATTATAATAGGAGTAGTATAATTACAAACTTGCAACGGATATTTTTATGTTGATCAGGCTGATATGTCTCTCTTTACAGCTTATATTATGACAGATCTATTTTAATGCTGTCGCTGATGTTAACATATTTTATATTCATTATTCATTACTTCTCATATAGCTTATTTATTTCATTATTTCCTTTCCACACTGGGCTATTTTACCCTCCTGGAGCCCCTGGGGTTATTTAGTCTGGCTTTTCTAACTAGGGTTGTAGTATATCTCGTAATAATAATAATAATAATAATAATAATAATAATAATAATAATAATAATAATAATAATAATAATAATAATAATAATAATAATAATAATGGTATTTTAACACACCAGGGGAAATTATTCCCTTTCACACCCAGTTCAAAATCTCCATACTTTGAAAAAAAAAAAATATTTACCTTTTTGGATGTAAAAGGCAAGTTTTACTTACGAGAAGTTTCAGCACCGAGGAAGGATTATGATAAAACATAAGAGGAATATCGTAACTGCTCACCGAGGGGAAAAAAAAAAACACCTCATTTGCTCAATCAGTGCAGTCTTACACACTCTGAACATACCAGTGTCTTTTTTCTTTTCTTTTTTTTCACCCCTCGATTTCGAGAATTTTAACGTCCAATTTGCAAATGTCTTAAGTCAAAATTCCATCTATATCATAGAAATTTTATTATGACTTTTCCACGGAAATAATGGTCTTCCAGGAATTGATCTTTCACTTTTTGCCCAAACATTTAGAACTATTTTTGAGTGATTATATCAATTATTAGCGCAGTTGTATTCGCCAATTTTATTTTGCTTCTATGTTGTACTGGATTTTTTATGATCTATTTGTATTTGTATACTTTCAGTAATGATTACCAACACTCATCACTTGGTAAACCATATATCAGAAGTTTTAGTCTTGATGATTATTAGTATGTTACTTGGCACGCAAAAATTCACACATATATACATACACATATTTATATATACATTATGCATATATGTTTATATATATATATATATATATATGTATGTATATAAATATATATATATATATATATATATACATATATACTGATATATACATTATATATGTGTGTGTATGTGTAATTTATATTAAAAAATCTTTACATGTGAATTATTCTTAAAAAGTCGTAAATCTTGTGATTTTACTAAAATTTTACTTTTGAGATTTATCATTCAAATAAGACTCATTTCACTTTAATAAAAAAAAAAACAGAATTCCTTTTATTTTTTTGTTAGGAACGATTTATACGAGTGGAAAGAATAAATTTTCCTATATTTTTTCATATTTATGTAATGTTTAATAGCTGGTTTAACTACTGCAGTATGTACAGTATATAATGGAAAAAAAATAGTGTCTTTGCTGCCTGATTCACTTTTAATTGCACTAAATAACACTAGTCACAAATTCACTTGTATGAGAATTGTTTTAGTCATGAATAATTTAATTACAAGACCAATATAGTCAAATTACTAAACTAATTCCTATGACGTTTTTTTTTTTTGTGTGTTTGCAGTCATTAACTAACAAAAAAAGGGAATCAAAGCAACCTGTTTTTTTTTCTTTTTTCCTCTTTTATTTTCTGATATGCATGTTATCCTCAATATTAAGTGTTAATGTTATTGTGATTTTGTTACCCAGACCTTGGAACTCTGTGGTCAACCTGCTAATTGATGTATGTACTATATCACTGGTATTATTGCATATCTTATCTTTTTTTTACTGATGCCATAAGTGTAAGATCACTGTACCCCTATTGTAACTCTGTATATGGCTTTTGCTGAAGTAAAGATTATTATTATTATTATTATTATTATTATTATTATTATTATTATTATTATTATGATTATTATTATTATTATTATTATTATTATTATTATTAATACAGTTGCTACAATTAACATCTTTTTGGATTGATTTATTAAAAAGGTAACGAGTTCCCTAACCTATTGAAACTGAATGCGTAACACGGATTTACTTGAGAAAACTACCATCATGGGACAATTACTGAAGCCTTATTGGAGGTCTCAGATCTGGTCAATGGGGAATGGGGAATATTTATTTTATTGTTCTCGGGTAGAGAAATTACTACTACTACTACTACTATTATTATTATTATTATTATTATTATTATTATTATTATTATTATTATTATTATTACTAGCTGATGTAAATGCGTGCATTTTGCTTATTAACGAAAGGGTGTTGAAAATGTCATTATTCCCATTAGATTTTCATTTGTTTAATCAATTTTTTTTTTTTTTTACCAATAATTTACCAGCTTTCTTGCAAAATACATACTGCTATTTTTCTGACTTGGAACTTTGGAAAATATAAGCCATTATTTTTATAGGCCTGAATAAAAAGGATTATTTGCAAGAACATTTTATATAGATTTTTTTTTTTTAATTCCCGTTTTTTTTCTAACTGGTTTCAGAGGATATTGGTTTAATATAATTTCAAAGTAATTCTTTAAATTCGAAATAAGATAAAAGTTCTACTCATGCGATTAATGTAGATTATGGCATTGTTGATATAATTTTTGTCATATATGTCAAGTGAATAATGTCGATGATCCTCATCCTCTGTTACTCTATCCTTTACCGTAGAATGTTCTCATAAATTCTAAATAGTACCGTCTGTACGTTTGCTACTTTTTTATGACGCCAAATGATTTACAATCGGTCAACGCTTAGTACTTCATTGACAGACGTTTTTATGCACATCTCGCTCATGACCGACTATGTATAACCTTTCCACGTGAGAGGTTATATTACTAGATTATGCTTCAGCCCAATATTTACTTAGTTATTTTTTTGTGTGTGTGTGTGTGTGTGTGTGTGTGTGTGGTTTTTAGTGCTGTGGTGTATTTACATATTTATTTGTTCATTTATCTTCATTTGTCTGTTTTTGAGTTATCATCAATTTTTTTTTTTTTTAATATCTATAAAAGCTTAGAAAATATGAAATGATGACTTAAGTTTTACAACTGCTGTTGCTACTAATATCATTACTACTACTTCTAATAATAATGATTGGAATAATAACTGTTATTATTGCGAATAAAAATAATAACAAAAATAATAATAATAACAATAATTCGTCGAATATGAAGGATGTAACTCTAACTTTTGTTTTAATAGTTAATCAATCATAAAACAAAATGTTGTCATCACGGAAAGTAGTAGGCCTATATACCTTGCATGCCGGCGAATTCTAATTTGTATAAATTGAATGATAACCTTGAGAATCAAGAGAATAAAACGAACAAATAGAAGAATCATCGATTGGTTGGTTTAATAAATCATTTGAAAAGATGTCTTGATAACTATGTTTATTCTTGAGTGCGTGAAGTGAAATTATCGTTGTAAGGTAAAAGCGTCTTAATAATTGTATTAAAATATCCAATACAATAGTAAAAAAAATTTTTTTGAAAACTTACTGTAACTCACAAATTAATACTATCCCTTTTCATCCATTTTTCGAAAAACTTAATTGCATGTAAATTCAACGGAAATAACTAACTAGATAAATTGAGCTGAGAGAGGATCTAGTCGAAGATGTTTTTAAAAAGATCTAATAGTAAAATATTTGCTTGAAAAAGAATTGTTTCGATACGAAGAGATTCGCAGCTGATTGCCAAATGGTACTTTAATCTGTAAAAAAAAAAAAAAAAAAAAAAAAAAGGATTTTGACATCACACCAAATACCAAATTATTAAAGACTGCATTTATAAATAATATACTTGAGATTATGTTCACGACAGTTTAATTGTACAATAACTTATTTCCTTATCCTGAAACTAGATAGAAAGATGAGTTGTTTATCCTCTCAACTAATTTTGAGTTCACACACATATACAGTATATATATATATATATATATATATATTATAAAATTTATGCGTCACTTGATACATGTTTCGTGCATTTATAAATGGTATCATCTTGTGTATGCTCATATATATATATATATATATATACACACCTGTAGTTTCAACAGTTTTCATTTGAATTCTCTCTCTCTCTCTCTCTCTCTCTCTCTCTCTCTCATTCAGTGGTCTTTTTTTTTATTTTACTACTAGTAAGCTTAAGTGAAGTCAAATGAATATCTCACATTCTTACTGACTACACACACACACACACTTGATTTGTTATTTGTCTTATTTGACTTATTAATAACATACCACTTTCTAACATTTACTTTCGATTACTAACATTCTCGGGTGTTCTTTAGCTCGAATTTTGATTGATGGCATGTTGTATTACTGTGGGTCTTAATTATTTCTTTATGCTATTTTAAATCAAAATAACTCTTTCGGAGTATTTTGGAAATTAGAGTTTGGTCTTTCATGGGATTCGCCAACCACTTCAGCTCCTCTTGAAACACACTCCAAACAGTATCTCACTGCCTATTCCTAAATACTTGAGATTTCACTGCGGATAATAATAATAATAATAATAATAATAATAATAATAATAATAATAATAATAATAATAATAATATCAAATTGATTCCTTATACAGAAGATGATGATGGGGGGAATTGTTTTTTTAACTTCCACTCGGTGTTGAATAGTTTTTTTTTTTTTTTAACCCTTCCACCCCACCCAACAGCTCCTTCCTTAAGGTGAAACGGCCTGTTAATGAAGAAAATAATAGCAAACTTAATTTAGTTCAGAGTCATCCGCAATTAGGACATGTAAATACAATATAGTGCAACTACAGTAACAAGATGAGGTAGGTTGGCGGGTGTGACCATATTCGCTATCCATCATTAGCATCACGCACCGAAAAGCAGAGTAAGGCAAGTGCGGAATCAGGAAGGCAATGAAGCTGCCCTCTGAAATCTAGGGCTCTGAAGGTATGCATTCCTTTAATGTCATTAACATTTGCGAGATGAAAGAACTTTGCGGATCTTAAAGGGGTGGTGCTCCCATCCCAGGTAACAGATGCAAGGAAGATCCCCCACTCCTTTCCCCCCCACCACCCTCAACATGTGAATTTTCAAGCCCTGTTAAGAGCGATCGGTTCTGGTTCAGCTGGAATTATTATTATTATTATTATTATTATTATTATTTTATCATTATTATTATGATTATATTATTATTATTATTATTATTATTATTAATTGCTAAGCTTCAACCCTAGTTGTAAAAACAAGATGCTATAAGCCCAGGGGTTCCAACAGGGAAAATAGCCCAGTGAGGAAAGGAAACAAGGAAAAATAAAATATTCTAAGAATTGTAACATTAAAATAAATATCTCCTATATAAACTATAAAAACTTTAACAAAACCAGAGGAAGAGAAATAAGATAGAATAGTGTACCCTAGTGTACCCTCAAGCAAGAGAACTCTAACCCAAGACAGTGGAAGACCATGGTACAGAGGCTATGGCATTACCCAAGACTAGAAAGCAATGGTTTGATTTTGGAGTAATCTTCTCTTAGGAGAGCTGCTTACCATGGCTAATACTCCTACTGCTCCTCTAAATTTACTTAAACAATTTAAACCATTACCTTAGTTTCTCTGACTCACATTGGTATAGTCTTCTTCTTTTTATTCATATGTTGTTCTCGTCGTTTTTTTCACATAGGTAATTTGTACTAATTTGTACTTGGTCATTGGCTTTTAAGCTTGTTTGATAGAGATGTTTGAATGCTTCGAATAATCATGGTGATTACATGCACTCATTCACTGATTCCGTTTGACCCTCGAGGCTCATTGCAATCCATTCTAACTCGAACATGCTTTCCAAAGTAGACTACAAGTCTGAGAAGATCTTTTTCCTCGATATATTTAGTTCCACAAAACCAGGGTAGCAATCATTGACTAAAAAATATTTTATCCTGGATTAGTACTGCTATTAGTGTAAGGTGGTGGTTCTTCTGTATCCCCCCCCCCCCCCAATCCCGCTGAAATGTACAAGATAGTCTTCTTTATTCATTCAAGAAACATTACGACATAATTCTACACAGTTTGGTGAAGCTAATATTCTTCAATACACGGTTTTTCTCCCTATTAATTATGCGTTAATATCGGAGGGCCTCGATTTAATGGCCAACTAATTTTAACAAAGGAAAAAAAAGTCAATTCCCCATGAATTTAAGCTCTCGTGATTAAAGAGATTTAATTAATAGGTATGGTTTATTAGTTTAGTTCGACGGCCTGCATAATTTTGTCGCTGAGTACTTTATGGACGTTTATGCCTGATGTTGAAAATCATCCATAAAAATATAATGAAAAAATGTACGCATAAAAATTCAATAAAAAAAAGTGAAAATAAAAACGAAATTATTTCGAAAAAAACAATAAGTATTATTATTATCATTATTATTATTATTATTGTTGTTGTTGTTGTTGTTGTTGTTGCTGCTGTTTTTGTTGTTGTTGGAACAGTAGAGTATTATTATCTTTTATTATTATTATTATTATTATTATTATTATTATTATTATTATTATTATTGTTGTTGTTGTTTTTGTTGTTGTTGTTGCTGTTTTTCTTGTTGTTGGAATAGTAGGTTATTATTATTATTATTATTATTATTATTATTATTATTGTTGTTGTTGTTTGTTAAAGCCTTTAGTACATAACTCAATATATAATTGGAGATGTTTTAAGATTAATTTTTGCCAAAAGGAAATATTTCTAATTTCAAATATTTTGAGGGTATAGACGATAACGTGTAGATATCCTAATTATTCATGAGGGATAATTTATCTCTTAAAGAATCATGCTGAAAATTCAATGGCAACAACAATTATTAATAACTGATTTTTTTGGAACCTTTTGTTGTTCAGTTCATCGCCTCTACCAATTGCCAATATGGTGGTATGATATAATTTTTAAATAACCTTTTTAGCTAAATGAGTTCTTAAATACAGTGAAATACAATCAAATTTTGAATTATTCTCTCTCTCTCTCTCTCTCTCTCTCTCTCTCTCTCTCTCTCTCTCTCTGTTAATTTTGTTATTTTCATTGTAAAATTTAGTATATATCTTCTGAGTAGGCCAGTAGCAGTAAGTTATGGTTTAGCGCTAAAATTCAAGTAGCCCATCAGAAGAAATAGTAACCGTTTTCACTCATTCAAACATTGTTAAGTTCCCTCTTGGTATATCCTCTTGCGTAACAATATATATATATATATATATATATGTATATATATACATATATATATACATATATATATATATATATTTATATATGTATGTATATATATATATATATATATATTGTTACGCGCTATATATACATATACATAAATACATATACACACATATATATATACATATAATATATATATATATATATATATACTTGTGTGTGTCTGACAAAAGGCAGAACAGCATTGTCTTCAAATTAGAAATAAATTACTACACACAAGGATCGAACCAAGTCTTTTCAAACGAAATGCAAGGTATAGAAATCAATCAATTCACCATAGGCTGTCAAAGAAGTCAGAACCTTAGTGCTAACTGCATTTCAGGATTTACCTGGTGAGATCACTGTCTTATAAACCGAAGACTTTTACGGGTAGTTCGGTAAACGTTGTTGGTTTGTAAGAGAGTGGTCTTACCAGGTAAATCCTGAAATGCAGTCGGCATTTAGGTTCCGACTTCTTTCAGAGCCTCTGGTGAATTGACTGATAGCTATCTTGCATTCCATTTGAAAAGATTTGGGTTTGACTTCAGTGTGAGGCTGAAATATATACAGTAAGTATATATATATATATATATGTATGTATGTATGTATATACATAGTGTGTGTGTTTTGTACACATATACAGTATATATATATATATATATATAGTGTTTTTGTACACATAATACAGTATATATATATATATATATATACTGTGTATATATATATATATATATATAAATTATTTATATCAATAAAGTTTTCTTTAGGTCTTATAAGTCAAGAACAATGTACTTTCTCTCTCTCTCTCTCTCTCTCTCTCTCTCTCTCTCTCTCTCTCATAACGTAAACGTTACAACTGTAAAATTGCTCACTTGCCTGCGTGATGAACGCGGCTAACCAAGACAACTAATTTGGAAATCATATGCAAACGCTGAGCTGATATCACACGTCGGAGTGATTAGATAATGGAGATTGATCGGAATTGACCGAGTCGAAGCGTAACCACGTTATCGACTTCCGCTTTCTCTCGAAATTGCCAGTTTGTCCAGTTAACTGGCTAATTAGAGCAACGCTAGTTAAACCAGCACGAAGAGTTGGGAATTTTTGTATGCTCTCTTACGCAATGGCCTAAGATGTTTGTTCGTCCGTCTTTTTCTATCCACTGCACTTCGTGTGAGCGTTTCTCTTTTCATTTATGCAGCTAGAATATATTTAGTGGTTTCATACGGTACGTAGTTTTCGAAGAGGTATTCACTTGTAGCAAATGTTTTTATGTTGAGCTGACTGACATAAGTCTCTTTTTATAGTTCATATATGAAAAATCAATTTTAATGCTGTCATTGTTATTAAAAGGTTTTATTTTGATTTTTAATTACTTCGCTTGTAGTTTATTTATTTCCGTATTTCCTTTCCTAACTGGATATTTTCCACTGTTTGAGCCATTGGGCTTATAGCATCCTACTTTTCCCAACTAGGGCTGTAGCTTAGCTAATAACAACAACAACAACAATATAATAATAATAATAATAATAATAATAATAATAATAATAATAATAATAATAATAATAATAATAATAATAATTACGTACCCAATAACCCAAATAGCCTTTACTACCAGGGAAGGGGTTTTAGCAAATTAAAATATGAATTAATACTGTAGTATAATGCATCTGTTTATAATCCATTTTTATTAGAATATCATTTTAATTTTCTCAAACCAGCTGCAATGATTCGCAGTTTGAATTTTTATTGATTATCAAAATATTGTTATTCTTATCGAGAGGGTCACTCTCAAAATTACAGTCATACGTATATATATATATATATATATTTATTTATATATACATAACTATATATATATATATATATATATATACAACATGTATAATAATTATATGCATATATTGTAGCTTACGTAGGTCCACATACATGTAATATGCATATTATATTATAAAAATGAGTAAGTCTGTATTGTATATATATATCTATATATATATATATCTGTGTCTAAAAAGATATAAGATATATTACAGGAATCAAACTTTTGAGAGTCGTGGAAAACGAGTCCTTAAGCATAACTCCCTTCCAATAAAATCTGTCAAAATCAGCTCCTTGATCGAAACCATTGGATTCTTGCAATCACATCCAAAAAATGTCTTTTGCTTTGGAACCTTCAACTATACGTTACGTCATCGGCCCGATCCGTTTATCGGTTTCATCTGAGCCTTTTCCCTAACCCATTTATAACTACATAGATTGCTACTTTCTCAGCCACCTTTATTCCTCAACAGCTTAAAACCCTTAGTCCCCCCCCCCCCTTCCTCCCCCATGGGTCCCTCTCAACAGCCCATAGCTTCGTTTCCCCTCGTTTCCTTCCCCCTTTTCACGGTCTCCTCACACACCCCCAACACTCACAACAAGCAGATTACCCTCTCCCGGCTGTCCCCGCCAATTGTTTGTTTGTTCTGCGGGCTCAATAAACTGGGATTTGGACGCCCTTCGCCTATTTTGTGAGTCGCCGAGATTTAAGAGTCCGGGAGGAGGATATTCCACAGGGGAACGGGGCGTCGGCGCTCGCTTGGACACTCCTCAATGACTCTCCGCTTGTCTGTGTTGAAAGAAAAGCTTTCGGTGATAATGAGGCGCCTCTCTCTCTCTCTCTCTCTCTCTCTCTCTCTCTCTCTCTCTCTCTCTCTCAGGAAACACGTTTATTGTTCTAGAGATAACACAAATTATTAAAAGTTTCTTTAGTGTAAACTCTCTCTCTCTCTCTCTCTCTCTCTCTCTCTCTCTCTCTCAGAAACACGTTTATTGTTCTAGTGATAACACAAATTATTAAAAGTTTCTTTTGTGTAAACTCTCTCTCTCTCTCTCTCTCTCTCTCTCTCATGCGATCACATTTATTTGTTCCAGTGCTAACATGAATTGATAAAAGTTTCCTCGGCGTGATCTCTCTCTCTCTCTCCTCTCCTCTCTCTCTCTCTCTCTCTCTCTCCGTTTCAAAACGGTGGATTTGTTTTAGGTTAAGTAAGATTTACGAAATCTATTCTGTCGTGAAGCTGGAAAACTAATAAGGAAAATTTCATGGAATTTTGAAAATACTTTATGGCAAACTGTATCTCGTATTGAAACGTTATGGTGTTTTTATTCAGTAACTCAGAGCTGGTAGGAAGGATTTTGGCTTTCTGACTATTGCTTATTTGGTTTGAGATAATATTCCAACTCCTATGATATTCTCAGGAAATGTGAAAACCCATTATCTGTGTTTGGAGATTGGATTTTGTTATCTTATCTTTTTGATCATGGTGCTGTACCACACGTGTTTCGTACATGCCCATGGCACTGTAATGTTGTTGTTTTTATATCTCGCTCTCCCACCGCACTGATAATAGAAAAACCTATTTAAGCTTGAAATCGCATGTTTTACATTATTTGGATTTTGTGCTATTGTTGCCCTCAACTGTTTGTATAAAAGCTCGTTGTCTTGTTGAATAAACTAACTTGCATTTACCTCGCCTCTCTGTTACTATACCTAACAGTCGCCTCGCAGATTAACCATTATTTTTACTGGGAGTTTTTGTCTTTACTTCGTTACCCGTTAATTTTCATATCATGTTTATATATATATATATATATATATATATATCTTAAATGCGAAGAATTTCTTTGAATACGTTTATATCCTAGGAACAGGGAAGCATTGTTGAGAAGCGTGTTATCCATTAAATTCGAGTAATTATTTA
>NC_090729.1:171709174-171794174 GCF_036898095.1 Palaemon carinicauda | reverse complement strand
GTTAATAGAAATAGATAATTGAAGAGTGAAATGAAATTAATAAAAGAGAGGTTTTTAGTGAAGAGTAAATTAGATTGAGAGAGAGAGAGAGAGAGAGAGAGAGAGAGAGAGAGAGAGAGAGAGAGGTTGTTTAGCAGAGTCATTACATGCTGGAATCAGAAAAGCGGCCGTGGCCGGGAGCGAAACCACGATGACGCTGCTCACAGAGATGATGTTATGAGATGTGAATCGACGGAGTAAGACGACTACCGTTCACTTCAGTAATTATCACCTTTGTGTGTAAAATAAAAGGAGGCCGGCGGCAGCGGCAGCGGCCGCTAAACCATCGTCTCCTTCACTGGTCGGGTCCAGTGTGTTTGTGTGTGTGGTCATTCGCTAACCAAAATTAAAGAAATGGCACGAATAAGTAAGGGGAGAACAACTCTCTTGTAATGGTGCGTGTGTGCGTGTAGAAATGTGGAATTCAAGAGGAATGAATTGAATATAGTTTGGAATGTAAAATTTTCCAAAGGAATAAATTAGTTATTAGACCATCACTGTACTTGGTAGCAGCATATAATATATATGATGCATATATATATATATATATATATATATATATATATATATATATATATATATATATATATATATATATACTATATATATATATACGCATATATATATATATATATATATATATATATATATATATATATATATATATATATATATATATACAGTATATACAGTATATGGAATAAAGTTCTTTAATTATGAATTTGAGTATTACGCAGCTGATATTAGCATATGATTATGATAATTTGGAAGTACATTGCATGTTACTTTTTGTAATGACACTTCAACTTTTTATATAACAATATGGAGTCGTTAATATTCCTCCTCTTGTTGAAATCATGGTTATGCCCTATTTACTATAAGCCTACTTATCCTCTTTTGACTTATTTTCTTTTTACTTAAAGCCAAGAATTTTTTAAGCTTTCCTAACGTTAATAAGGGTTTTTTACTTGTGCCAATGAGTCAAGCTTTCCTAGGATTTTATTATTTTTTTTTCTTTATATGTGCCAATGAGTCAACCATCCTTTTAATAACGATAGTAATGATAATTTTATTTGTTCTATAACGTTATATATATTTTGCTAACGCTCTATTGTACTAGTTTTACGGTCGTTTCAAGGAGATGTCATAAGTTTTTAGTCTTTCGTCAGTACTATCAATTAACCGAGATTAAGCTCACCTGTGTTAGTCACCTGAAATTTAACCCTTAACATTATTGGATAACTATCATGAATATTAACCAACATAATAGTAACGAATCTAGTTCTCAAACTAATGTTTGTATTGGCGTGTTGAAACTGCAAGACGTTGTTTAATGTTGGAAAATGTTCACGGTGTAATAAGGAAATTGAGTATTATTAGAGAAATTTTTTTTTAGGATTAACGTATCAGTGTTCAGGTAGGTTAGTAAGATGACCTATTCATTACTAATCGGTTATAGTGCTTATGATCTTGTTTACTTTAGCACAATTTGTTTAGATTGATTATACTGATGTTATCATATATATATATATATATATATATATATATATATATATATATATATATATATATATATATATATATATATATATATATATATATATTAGCAACAACGTTATGCTAATGAAATAGGTTATATACATACACGAAACACAAATGAACAATATTGCAATCCACTCAATATTGATGGAATACTGCCTCAGTTGGTAATAACATGCGAATTACCCTTAATACCAATAAATGTTCTCCGCGATAACTACTTATGTAGACAAGCGTTAAGAAGAGAGGGTTCTGAATTACCTGTGATCAAACACTGGCCTGGCAGAGAAAGAGTAAGAGAGAGAAAGAGAGAGAGAGAGAGAGAGAGAGTGAGAAAGGGCCTGAGGGTCACATAATTTGGCATGAGGCAGTTTAAAAGTCTGGGCCCGTATGTCAGGCACGGGTACACAGAGGGAGAGTTGCTGACGTGATGCCCATAATCACATTCACTGAAAATACATTCATTAAACCCCCACATCAATACGGGGTTCAACACGCCCACCTCTATACCACCGCCGCCCCCTTTGCTCCGTCTCGGGCCCTGAGGGCCACCCTGGT
This sequence comes from Palaemon carinicauda, assembly GCF_036898095.1. Taxonomy (NCBI): domain Eukaryota; kingdom Metazoa; phylum Arthropoda; class Malacostraca; order Decapoda; family Palaemonidae; genus Palaemon; species Palaemon carinicauda. Next base: position 171,792,038 of record NC_090729.1, on the reverse strand, counting down.
CTCTCTCTCTCTCTCTAGCTCACTCTCCCTCTCCCTCACTGTATCTGGTCTGTGTGTGTGTGTACTCTCCACCGCCAATCCAACTCTCCCTCTAACCGATCAATTTGGGCTTTCTTTGACTTGGAGTAGCACTGGTTTACAACACTGGTCGATTATTATCACTCATTGCAACACTGGCGTCATGCAACTTCACTTGCCAAAAAAAAAATAATAATCAGGACAAAACACGATTGCAACGACACCCACCACCAACACCGCCGCTGTAACACCGGGGAGAGGAGGCACCGGGGACTGAGTGGGCTTTTACGAAACCTTGCTTAAGGAAATCGCGCGGGAGAGAGAGGCCTGTGTTGATGAAGCTGTGACTACCGCCATGACAGTTGAGGGAGGGCTCCGGCCTTATCATTGCCAGTGGTTCGAATACGCCCGCCCCACCGCCACCTTCTCTATCTATCTCTCTCTCTCTTTCTCTCTCTTTCACTCTCATTCTCTCTCTCTCTTTCTCTCTCACCCAGTTTGGTTTTGCCTCGGTTTTACCTTTGTGCCCAACCCACTGGCTCCTTGGCCATGGCCGCTTCTTTGCCAGGACGCCATAAGGTCATTGAGGAATGCATAAAATCCTTCGGTGCAAATGAATGAAGGATTGATTACGAATTAATTGAGTGTTTGATCAGCGTGCGGCCCGCTGGCGAGATGTGGCATTTGGACTCGGGTGAAAGGGGGCGTGAATCCCGTGTGACAGGCCCAACGGGGGAGGTGGAGTCGTAAGGGGAAGTGGGCGGGGCCACGACGTCACACCTACACTTATTTACAGCAAGTTTTTTTCCCCTCCCATGTCGTAACGATTAGCGGATTTAAGAGGGCGGTGGGGATTTACATTTTTCAAATCTCTACGTTGCTAATTTAATTTTACAGATTCTTCTGAAATGTTGCAGCAGCGTCGCTTTTGTGCCCTTGCTCTACGTTCTAACAGTTTTGCATCCGGCCAGGGATAGTTCAGGCCATAGTTTCCATGCTTGCTCTTTTCTTCTTCTTGAAGTTAGATTTTAAAGGATTTGATATTTGAGAGGTTCTTTACACAACAGATGGATTATAGATGAATCACTGTTGCCATGTGATCAATGATTGGAGGCGTGTGTTCCGGGGTATCAGAGTCAGTTAACTTTACATCAATCTAAACTTTATAAACTCTTAATTATCCTTCAAGACATTCATTCAATAATTCATGTACTTTCAGAATATGTTAGAAATTGATGTCATCATTTCAAGGAGTCACTTTTGCCGTAACTTTAATGTTCAAGTCAAAGAAATGTAAAAATAAAATTATTTCATATTACCCTGTAGATGGCACATATTGTAGAACGTACTTCCACATCAGTCTTTGTGTATGCGTGTGTCCCAGGTGGACTACCTGAGGACTATATTATTATTCCTTTGACAAAGCAGCCTTGCCCAATTTGATAACCGCTAAAGCTACCACCAACAGCCAACCAACTTTCCCAGCAACCAAACGGATGAAAGTAGGTGGTCTAGGTTTTATCAGCTCCACTTCCCCCTTCGCTCCGTGGTGTTGGGTTGTGGTAGGAAGCTTAATCTTGAGGTTAGCTCCACCCAGGGGCGGCCTCCCACCTAAACTCAACCAATCAACGTTCACCACTCACTAAGCAATCTCCTCTTGTTATGGGGGGTTGACACGATCATAATGGGCTCTTTTCGGAATATTCTGACGATTTCATATCTTTACGTACGGATCTTTCATCTCCGTCTCACCCTCCGGTGTTTCCGTTGATTAACGCCGTTCCTGAGAGATCCATAGAAATGTCTGTGATTAGGTCTCGCTTGCGGGATTGTGCAGCCCTTGCGCCTTCAGGAAGCAAAACCTCGAAGGAGGAAAACCTTTAGGGCGGCGAAGGATTAGGAGAGATTGGGGTTGAACGAAGTCGACTGAGAAGTATCGGTAGATCCTTCAATAATAATATTCTCTGGGCGCACACAATGAGCAAATAATATTTCAAAGGCGGTGGCGAGACCGCCCTGCCTATCTGGTGGCATCTGGGCCGACCCTCCCGAGGACTACGGCTGCTGCTGCTGCTGCGACTCTGACGACGAAGGCTTACATTACGCTGGCCACATCATCTTTTAACATTTTAACATGGCCCCTTCCCTTCATTTATTATCGCAAACACTCAGCCGGATTTATAGCCAATTGCATACATATTGCTTCATCAGTGGACTCCCGTGTGGTTGTGATAGATGGGGGATGCCAGCCAGCTGATAGAGTTGTGTATGAGAGAGAGAGAGAGAGAGAGAGAGAGAGAGAGAGAGAGAGAGAGAGAGAGATTTTGACGCTCAAGGGGCGAGCATAAAAGTAGGAGAAGGAAGGGTAGCAGTAGGCAAATGATGGGTTAGGAAAAACTAGGGAGTAAAAGATCAAGCCTCGACAGTGATACACCAACTTCCGATTTTCAGCCTATTGACTCTCTCTCTCTCTCTCTCTCTCTCTCTCTCTCTCTCTCTCTCTCTCTCTCTCTCTCTCTCTCTATATATATATATATATATATATATAAATATATATATATATATATATATATATATATATATATATATATACACAATTTCTTGAAGGCTATAATCTTCACTGTAATACATATACACACACACATATATATATATATATATATATATATATATATATATATATATATATATACATAATACATCTATATATACATACATCTATATATACATACATCTATATATACATATATATATATATATATATATATATATATATATATATATATATATATATATATATATATACATATATATATATATATATGTGTGTGTCTCTCTCTCTCTCTCTCTCTCTCTCTCTCTCTCTCTCTCTCTGATAATTCACTGTATGATCTTATTGAATAGAGAGAAAGAGAGAAACTCAATTTATGTCATAGGAGTTGAGAGCAGCGAGTAGGCGAACAGATAGAGGGGAGAGAATGTGAAGAGCTTAACAGATGACGTGAGAAGGAAGAAGTCCTTTTTTTCAGAGGGGAAAAGAGGGAAGGGGGGAAAATAGAAGGGTTTTGGGATGGCGGTTGAAGAAGAGATCAGTGGGTATGAGTTGTGGTAGGACGGATGAGACCGAAAGATATGGAAAGGAATACAGGCGTGACAGGGAATAAAGATGGCTTGAGCGGAATATACACAAGAATTGTTGGTTGTTACATTGGTAAAACTAGAAAAACATGATTTAAAAAAAAAAACGGCAGTTGTAACCTGCAATTACAATATTATTAGTACTTTTACTTGCTAAGTTACAACCCTAGTTGGAAAATCAGGGGCTCCAACAGGGAAAATAACCCAGTGAGGAAAGGAAACAAGGAAAAATGAAATATTATAAGAACAGTAACAACATTAAAATGAAATAAATATGCTGATACAACAGCGGTAAAACCATGTATCTGTAAATACAGTAAATAAGTCTTTCTTAGTGTGCAGACCGTATGAACGGGAAATGTTCTCTTAGAGAATTAATCATATCACTGGCCTCATTAAGTATAAGAAATACATTTAATAATAACTTTTGGAAGAATAGGAAATTGCACAGGATTGAATTCTATATATTAGATTTTGATTAGTAGCCACATCATTGTGTATATCGATGTATGTAAATTAAAGTCCTCAATAACGTTGTAATGATTTGTGTATATATATATATATATATATATATATATATAGTGTGTGTGTGTGTTTGTATGTGCAATGTTAGTGTACGTCGACGACAGTATTACACTCCCTCTGGCACTACGCTAAGCTAATCATCTTTTTGTTGGGTGACCACCAAGAAATGCCAGACGCCGTGGTCATGCAAGCTTCTTAAACATACATGGGGAATGGCAAGGGTCTATAAAAACCCATGAAATGGATAATTGTTAAATACCATAGAAGCAAGACCTACAGGTCCCACACATATTTTGGAAGTAATATATATGGTAAAAAAAAAAAAAAAGGAAAAAAACTATTACAGCGTACTTTTTCATCATATGCCTCTCTCCCTCAAGATGGTATTCTTCCAGTTTTCTGAAAATATATATGCAATGAGGCTGCTAGCCCTTTGTCAAGTCCCATGTATATTCAAAAGATTTTTCATGGTGGTGACCATCTCTTCGAGATGTTACCAGGCCCAACGCTGCTTAACAATCGCTGATCGAACAAGATATACAGTTAACGAACTGCCATCTGAGGGTAACTTTACAAACAAACCATTGCTATTTCAATAATTTATAATAGGTTACATTACAGGCAATTATTTGTGGAGTTTGGGTATCTATTATTATTATTATTATTATTATTATTATTATTATTATTATTATTATTTTTATTATTATTATTATGATGGTAGACCTCATTGACATTTTTTTTTTATCACAGTCTACAAAGATGGTGGTTTACAGTTTGGGGTTCCGGTCTGCATCCAGCTTCCCTAGAAGTCTATCACTTTTCTCACAAAATGTGCTGCTTCAAGTAGCACTTACACTCTTTTGCACCAGTCCTGAGGCTATATCGGCCCCTACCTTCTCAAGATTCATTTCCAATGATTTAGGTATGGTTCCTATTGCTCCAATGATTAACGACACCACTTTTACTTGCATATTCCATAGCCTTCTCAATTCAATTTGTATGTCCTGGTACTTTTCTATTTTTTCTCTCCCTTTATCTTTCATTTTTGAGTCCCACAGTACTTCGACATCTACGAGTGATACTTTTTTTCGTAATCTTGTCGACCAGAATGATGTCTGCTGGATGTGCTTGTATTACCCTGTCCATCCATATAATAAAGTCCCAGACTAGTTTAGTTTGATCATTTTCTACTACAACTCGAGGTTGATGCTCGTACCATTTGATCTTGCATTGTATTTCAGATTTTCTACAGACTCATATGGAGAGCTTAAGCCACTGTATCATGTCGTTTCTTATATTGATGCTGAGCAAGAGCTGAACATTAACTGGCGATATGATTAATGGTTTCTTATTTTTGCCATACATTTCCTGTACTTTGACGAGATGTCATTTCCGTCGATAACTCTTTGAATGTATCTTGTTCTTAAGGCCAGATCATGTGCTGCCATTATCATTCCTTCATTTTCCTTCTTAAGTTCTCTCTGCCATGTTTCCTTACCAGCCAATTCTTCAGTTTTTCAGGAATTGTCCATGCATTGATTTTCTTTTTCATTATTCTTGTCTCTTCTTTCTGTTCTCCTTTATACCCTTCTAGGTCTTCATCCTCCTGCATGAAATTTTCTTCCCATGCACTATTTACCCATTCATCTTTATTATTATTATTATTATTATTATTATTATTATTATTATTATTATTATTGTTGTTGTTGTTGTTGTTGTTGTTGTTGTTGTAAACCCGCTATGAGAATTAGTTCACCAAACTTTCAAGGCACTAGAAGAGACGATGACCCAGGCCTACATGGCTGAGGACTATGAAGCGTGAAGTAGGAGATGATGAATGGCGAAGTATTGATTTAAAAGCTCAAAATAGAGACGACTGGCGAAATCTAATCGAGGCCCTTTGCTTCAATAGGCGTAGGAGGAGATGGTGATGATGAATATTATTATTATTATTATTATTATTAGTAATACTGTTATTATTATTATTATTATTATTATTATTATTATTAGTAATACTGTTATTATTATTATTATTATTATTATTATTATTATTATTATTATTATTATTATTATTATTATTATTATTATTGGTTTTGTTGTTGTTGTAGACACACTATAAAGAAATACAAAAGTAAAGTCAACCCTCAACTGTCTTTAAAAATAGTTATTCAGACTTAACATAAATTCTAGCTCCTTTCATTCTAAAGGAAAATAAAAACCTTCAACTCGAGTAATTTAATCTCATTGGCTATAAGAAAATATGATCTATCGATGCCTTTACATAACATATACTGACTGCTTGTAATATAATATTTTTAGTTACAAGATTTCTGTATCACTTTACTCACTTTTTCCATTAATAATAATAATGATGATGATAATAATGATAATAATAATAATAATAATAATCTAATTGCATTGCAGTTTGTGCATAGATATCTTCAGTTATTTGGAGATTCAACTTGATTATTCATTTTCCATTATTTTGTTATCTAATTCTGCATTTTCTCCCTTTTAATATATGGTATTTTTTTCTCTGGAATATGTAAAACGTAATGCCCTTTAGAATTGGATAATATTAGTAATAATGATAATAATAATAATAATAATAATAATAATAATAATAATAATAATAATAATAATTTATTAACAATTTGTTTTTGCAAGTTTTCTCCCATTTATTTCATTGATACGATGAGACGTTTGCTATGAGTTTGTTTCAGTGAAATACATCTTTCATAGGAATAATTTCTGGAAGGTTTTGTAAAAATAGAAAAATATTTTTTTTGTACTACAGATCCCTTATTTTGATTTATTTTTCCTTGTTTCCTTTCCTCACCGGGCTATTTTCTCTGTTGGAACCCCTTTGCTTATAGCATCCTGCTTTTCCAACTAGGGTTGTAGCTTAGCAAGTAATAATAATAATAATAATAATAATAGTTTTGGACACAAAAATATCACTTTAAAGGATTGCAATAAACAATATTCATGAGACACATGCCTTTGAAGAATGAAACTCAAAGAAGAGGAAGAAAAGTGGAGGTAAGAAAAAAAAGCAGATTGAGAAATTAAGCAAAGAGCTAAAATGTGTGTCCCCGGGGGTGTTTCGTGTGTGGGCCTTGTGTGGGGGTGTGGGTTGCTTGTGGGTAGCCACCGTGGACAAGGACGATTCAGACAAGGGACAAAACCCTCTCACACCCAGATGCCTCTATAATAGAGATACGTTTCAAAAAGGACATAGTGATGTGTCTGCGTGTGTGTGGTATACGCGGTAACCTGATTAAGAGGAACAATGTTCCTGTATAATTCGTCTGTATCACGAACATGAAGGAAATTGCAGGCACGAAATTTTGCTTTTATTCAGGTCTCGAACGAGTCAAAAGTCAAGTCTTCGACGTGATTTACTCCCACCTTGAGAGTTCTTCAAGAGGGGTTCGCACAGAAAATGGGATATGGCAGAAATTCTTACACACAAGAGCCAGAATAAGGGGTGTCAGGGAGGGGATGGGTTGCTGGGGGGGGAAGGGAGGGGGTTAAGTTGAAAGGGGGTCTTGCCAAAGAGGGGGTTGAGGGTGGGCAAAAGAGCGAGGGTGATAGTCGAGGGTTTGCGGCTTTTCTCCTTTGTTAGACAGAAATGTACGAGTGAAGGGGACTGTCACTGGAAGGGGGAGGGGGTTGGTTGATGGAGGGGTGGAAGAACTCACTTAATGGTAGCAGGGGTGTTATTTACAGGGTTAAGGGGAGGGGGAGGGGGCGGGTGAAGGTAACAGAGAGGGAAGGAACTTCCTTGAGAACCATAAAAGGCAAAGAGCGAGAGATAGAAATGGTGGATATTGTGACTGCTGAAAATCATTAAGTTTTTGTTCGTTGCGTCGAGTGCAGTACTGTAATTCGTATAATTCTCGGGAAGATAAGCTTGAAACTTCACGAGATCATCATACTGTGTTTCAGTGAAATGGCCGTGGCGGGTCTGGAATACGATTCAAAGACCAGGGCTGGAATCAGCGCGACCTGGATGATGCCCTCTTTACAGTAAAGAAAAAAAATGGGAGAACTTACTCAGGAAAGGATTGGGTGACTAATCGATAATTATCAGCCTGATTAGCAGAGAGAAAGATAAGACATATGATTTAGGCGGGGTCGTCGAAGAGAGAGAGAGAGAGAGAGAGAGAGAGAGAGAGAGAGAGATAATTATCTCGTTGAGATGGGAGAGTATAAAGCACAGGGCAATTCATAGAGATCATCACGACGTGTAAGATATTGATGGCTCTTCACAATAGGGGCATACATAGACTGAAACCCCCCACCCCCACCCTTTGCCGCCCAGCTGTCTGTAATGTCTGTTCCATAAAGATCAATTTAGCATATTCTAAAACGGGGGTCCATTTAAAGGAAATGTAATATAGAAAAGTAAACTTCGCGTCCAAGGCAAAGTAAAAAAAAAAATATACCAATCAAATAATTTTGTTTGTTTGTTGATGTAATAGGAAATATTTTATCATTGATACTGTCGGAATTTAAGTTTCATTGATTGTCTGCTTTCCTGTGAAATGAAATATCTCAAAACCTTTAAAGATGAATACTGATTTTTGTTTTTTTACGAATGACATAAGTCAGCCAGCGTAGTCTCCATCAACTACCTGATACCTGATGTAGGCATTCAGATGAATTTCATATGATTTATAATCTAGACAAGATTTAATGCATGGCACTGTTCACAGGATCGCTTAAACACGTTGAATATCCACAGATATTTCTTTGGAAATGCTGTCTGGAGTTGCACATGAATTCTTAAAAATACGACCCAAAGTGGGAAATAAGTGAATGTTTAATTTACATAGAGAATTGCATTCTAAGCTAAAGATTGTCATGCAATTGCAGTTATTATTAAATTCATTCCAGTCCAACCAAAGCTTTGAAAATTCTAATGATTCTCAATTTCTCTAGGCCCTGAAAGGGGGTTAAAAGCATTGTGTGACTGCTTTTATTTGTCCCTCTCCTTATTGTAAAAAAAATATAATCTAACCAACCTTAAACAATCGCCCCGATGACCTACACTTGAAAAAATCCGTAATCTTAATTGGAAATTTTCCGTAAAAGTATACTGTTCTTAACCATACTTCAGTAAAATACAGGCGACCGTAATTTTACTTTACTTTGTTATTACCTTTTACGGGTTGGTGACCGTAATATCACTTCTTTGCGTCAATATAACCGTTTTTAAAACTGTGAAAATCATGAAAGAAAGGTTGTCAGACATTTAGTGTTTTTTTTTTTTTTTTTTTTTTTTTTTTTTTTTTTTTTTTTTTTTTTTTTTTTTTTTTTTAATGCAAATTATTAACAGTGTAGACACTTTCCTTCGACTGAGCGTCCGCCTCCCAAGCAAGGTACTGCACCCATTTTATGAACTATTTTCTATACTTTGTATATTGCTAATCAAACCATTCAGAATCTCCTACAATTGTAGAAGCTTTCTAAAGAAAGGAAATTAACATTGCACGTGTAACAAGCAAAGGCCCGATAGCCAAAATCCACGCAGGGGAGAGATCTACAAAGAGCTTTTTTCTCTAACAAGATGGTGTTATGAATTTCTTTGTGACTCAGGTCGTGCTCAAGTGTCCACATTTGCTCCATAAAGCGTATACTCTGCCACCAAATACACTTACTAACGTCAGTCTGACCATTTTATACAGTATTTTTGCAAATGCCTCGCAAGTGGCCAAGAAACATCTTGGAAAATTGAGGACACCATAATATTGGAAAGATAAAATTTGATATATTTACAAAGCAGATAGCAAAATGCAAGAAACCATCGATAATGTAACCCTAATTAACCAACCTCTGTCAAACAAATAAACAGTTCAAGAAATCTGTCTATATTCTCTTGTAAGGTTGTTACAACCTCTGCTACTGAAGTGGTAAAAACATCACTTGTGGATCTGTCCACTACAATAAAGGACCCCTCTCCCTCTTCAGTGTCTTCGGTAGAGAAAGGATCATCTCGGGTAAGAAACAAGAATTCTTGTAATATGAATTCCATTACTCCTCACACACTTTGGCTGATGTCTATAATGTGCATTAGAGCTGGCACGTTCATTACCAGGAAAAAGAAGTTGCTTAAGTCCTGAAGGACCGAATTATAATCACCAAGAAGCGTTTCACGAGACACTTCAGAGGAGATGTCACATAATCATCTACACTGCATTAGCAGGTACCCTAGATGTCATCATACAAAAAGTGTAGGATCTCACCAACTCTAGTCCCTATTCATCCATGATCTTTCTTGCAATGGAATATACACAGTAACAGGGTGGCCAACCTTTTGTTTTCCATGCACCAAATTTTTCACTTCTAATTCAGATGCGCCACACAAACTTTAACCCCCTTTCCATCCTTTAAGTATGGTGATTTGGACATATTTGGTGGTTATACATATAATCATTTGATATATATATATTATATATATATATATATATATATATATATATATATATATATATATATATATATATATATATATGTGTGTGTGTGTGATAGTGTGGAGAGATGTAGCAGTTGTAAAGGAAAGGATTTAACATGAATACAGAGTAAACTGTACTTACTGTATTGACACTGAATTTGCATTAATAATATTCATTAGCTATTCCTGAAAATACTAATGAAAATATATGATCATAATTAGCAGTTTTAAAGAAACGCAATTCAATTTATTATCTTTGGGATATAGTGCGCCACTTGTAATCGTACAATGCGCCACTATTGGCGCATGCGCCATAGGTTGTCCACCCCTGGATGAGTAGTATATAGGATTGCTATCCTCTTCCAGCATTGTCATGACTTTAATGGAGAGAGTTTCATTCCCAATATAAATTTCTTTGAGATTACTGCAATTGGGACCAATTACCCAAAGCTGAAATAAAGCATAGGCTTATCGTCTATAGAAAGTAGAAGCCCTACCCCCGACACTCCAGTGATCAATATATATATATATATATATATATATATATATATATATATATATATATATATTGCTATTTTTCAGGGATTATTGTAGAATTATAGACATCTTTTTAAACATTTGTTTCAAGCAGAGCTTGCCTTTCCAAAACACGTTCTGTAAAACGTCAAAGCCATGAATGCATTACAAGAGACTACAACAATCTTTTCATCTGTGGTTTAGTTTAAAGAGACTTCGGATTTCAAGTTACCATATGTGATATTAAGATACGAATGATCAATGTTTCTGTGCCTTGATAGAGGCATGGAAATTCTAATCAATATTGCTTGAGGCCGAGTGAATTGCATGAATTATTCTCTATTATATTACTGATCATATCCATGTATCAATTACCTTAACAGTCATCCTTCAAAACAATTTTACTATGAGTTTACAAATTCTAACAAAATCTCTCTCTTCAAATTAGGAATGTAAGAAGAGGTTCTTTTAGTCCTTGTTGGAGAATTGGTAATGTTATTCCATTATGTAAATGCGTTTGTGGTATCTCAAATCCAGGTGATTACCACCCAATTTTCCTAACTCCAATTCATCTAAGGTTTTTTAACCTCTTTTGGCAAAACGTCTAAATAGGTTTGCTGAAGGTAATCATCTGTCCCATAGGTTTTAATTAGGCTTTTGTAATGGGTTTGGAGCATATGATGGCCTGTCCTTACAATCTGAAATGCTGTACAGAAATCCCTTGATTTTGGTCAGGAAGTTCGTATGATTGGCCTCGATTTTAGTTCTGCCATTAACTGTGTTAATCATAAGGCCCTTGCTTTCTAACTCAAACAGTTGGGAGTGGATGGGTCTTTTCTTAGCATCATTATTTAATTTTTAAGTAATAGATCGCAAAGACTTGTTGTTGATGGGCACCATAGTGAGTATGGGAATGTGATATCTGGTATTCCTCAGGGTAGTGTTCTTAGCCCATTACTTTTCATACTATGTACACATACATGTGGTTTGGCTTAGAAAGTAAATTCGTTGTATATATAGATGATGCTACTCCCTGCGCATTAATTCCATCTCTTGAATGCAGATCTGGGATTGCTGAAACCCTTAATAGAGATCTACCTAAAGTTAGTGCATGATACAAATTATAGGGCATGACGTTGAACTCTAATAAAACGCAAAGTATGATTGTAAGTAGGTCTAGGACAGTGATTTCTCAACATCCAGATATCTGCATTAATAATGTTTCTTTAACTCGGTATGATTCTTTTTTTGGGTGTTATTCTCGATAGCAACGCATTCAGTCTGTCTCTTCTTCAAATGTACAAAAATTGCCGTTTTAGGTCTTATAAGATTTTCGGTGATCAGTGTATACTGAAGAAGATTTTTAACTTGTTTCATTTTTCTTGTTTCGAGTGTTGTCCTCCTGTCTGGTCTTCAACTGATGAATTTCATCTTGATTTGTTGTGCAGGAACTTCCGGACTATTAATTTTTTTTATCCCTGATCTAGATATTAATCTCTTGCACCATCGTTCAGTTACTTTTTTATGGATGTTGCATAAGATTTTTCATAATTCTGACCATCCTTTGCATTCAGATTTTCCCGGACAGTGCCATGCTGTTCGTAATACTAGGTATGCAATTAATTGTAATAGTCATGCCTTCTCCCTCATAAGGTTCAATACTACACAATATTCTAGAATCTTTATTCCAGGTGTGACCAAGATGCGGAATGACTATCCTAATCATGTAGTTAAATCGGTGGAACTTCAACAATTTAAACTTGCAGAAAATGTTTCATGTTGAACAAGCTGACATGAGTCTCTTTTTGTAGTTTTTATATGAAATATCTGTTTCAATTATGTTACTGTTCTTATAGTGTTTTATGTTAATTGTTCATTACTGCTTTTATCGTTTATCTATTTCCTTATTATATTTCCTCGATGGGCTATATTTCCCTGTTGGAGCCATTGGGCTTATAGCATCCTGCTTTTCCAACTAGGGTTGTAGCTTAGTTAGTAATAGTGATGATAATGATAATTTGGATTTAAAGCTAATCACCTACATGGAAGAAAAACCTTTGGTAAGAATAAACTATGCAAAACTCATTTGAACAAATAAAAGAGGAACAAAATTATATTTAATAGACGCATTATGTTATTGGTTCTCCTAGCACCATAACTGCATCAAAGATGGAAGTGTAGTGACGTAAAACTATAGCCCTTCGATCAAACTTCATGCAATTGGCACCGTATGAGTTTGATACATACCCAGATGTCTTGAATTGGTAGTTGAATGGACTCTCAATCAGAGGCACTATCAGCAGAGCAGTAAACAACGTGTGCAAAGTTGATATAGCTCTTATCTCTCCCTCAGTACAAGTTTTCCATTATTATTGTTATTATAACTCAAACTGCAACCCTAGCTGAAAAGTCAGAATATTTCAAGGCCGAGAGCCCCAATAAGGAAATCTGCCCAGTACAGAAAAGAAGTGAAGGGTAGACTAAAAAGGACAAAGAAATATAGATTATTAAGATGAACAACTTAGTTATGTAGATAGGTAACAGTAGACTAATGCCAGGCTGCTCCGTGAAATAAGGTCAACATTAAGTTTGAAATTCTGAACTTCAGTCTATTCAACTATATAATTTTGATCACAGCTAGAATAAAACAACTAGAATGTTGCCTAGTAATGGGCCTCACTAAACAAAAGGCAAGACTCAGAACATGGTGAATGATATAGTCTGGAAGATAATGCTTTGGATGGTCAGAATTACAAAACTTTTAAACAGTATTTACAATGATCTCTTTGAGCGACTTTGCTAGGGAGTAATATCCAGATCAGGGATAAGGAATTTGGTAAATTAATATCAGTATTATTATTAGCCGAGCTAAAACCCTGATTATGAAAGCAGGATGCTACAAGCCCATGAGCTCACCCCGGGAAAACCTCCCTTGGACAGAAAGGAAATATGGAAACAACGAATAAACTGCATATGAGAAATAATATGAAAATGATAAAATATATTAAGATCAGTAACAATGCTGAAATAGGTTAGTCGTATATAAACAATAAAGAACCCAGTCACTGAGGAGGGCAAGGCAGCCTCAACTTGGTGCCGGTCCCAAGCCCGGGTAAATGGGGAGGGTTGGAGGCAGGAAAGGCATCCGACCATGAAAAATTAGCCAAAACCAATATGACCAGTGGAAATTGTGAGATTAGAATTAATGATAGGGTATAAATGATCAAGTGTTGGACAGAGGTAGATGGAGAACCCAGGCCAGAAACATCGACCCTACATAATGTGGGAAAAGATGCAGACAAAGAAGAAGTATATAAACAATAAAGAGAAACTTGTGTAAAATTGTTCAACAACAAAAAATATGTAAAATTGTTCAACAACAAAAAATATTTACAAGTTTGAACTTCTGAAGTTCCTCTTATTCAACCGCTAAATAAGGAATATCATTCATCAATCTGGTCACAGCTGGAATAAAACTTCTAGAATAGTATGTTGTATTGAGCCTCATAGTGGAGAAGGCAAGACCGTAAGAAATAACTACACACCTATTACTATGTGGGAAGATCTGAATGCAGAGGATGGGTAGAATTATGAAAATCTTATGCAACATGCATAAAGAACTAACTAACTGACGGTGCCAGAGATTGATACCCAGATCAGAAATTTGATAGACTGCAACTTTTTGTCCAGCAAACTTAAGATGAGAATCAGCATCTGAAGACCAGATGGGAGAATAATACTCAAAATATGGTAGAATGAAAGAATTAAAACATTTCCTCAGGAGAGATTAATCATCAAAAATCTTTTAAGACTTTCTCAATGTACCATTGTTCACTTGAAGAAGAAACAGACCATATATGTTTTTCAAAAGTACATTTGCAATTAAGAATCACATCTAAAATTTTAAATAAGCTGTACATGGTTAAAGACTGGCGAAATCTAACCGAGGCCCTTTGCGTCAGTAGGCATAGGAGGAGATGATGATGATGATGATGAGTTAAAGACACGTTGTCAATTCAGAGATCTGGATGTTGATGGACCACTGACCTTGACTTACTTACCATCATGCTTTGAGTTTTGTTAGGGTTCAACTTCATCCCCATAATTGGCACCATTGACTAATTTTAGCTAGATCTTTATTAAGGAATTTAATAATCCCAAATCAACATTCATGGGATGGAATTTATGCAGATTAACATCATTTGCATATGCAACAAGGTTGTTTTCTAGACCAAACTACATTATGAGTATATAGTATGAAAAGTAATGGGCCGAGAAAACTACTCGGGTAAACACTAGATGTTACATTCCTATACTCACTATGATGCCCATCAACAACTCTTTGCGATCTATTACTTTAAAATTCAATAATGATGCTAAGAAAAAAAATCCCACCTACTCCCATCTGTTAAAGTTTGAAAACAACAGCCTCGTGATTAACACGATGAAAAGGAGCACAAAAATCAAGTAAATCTTGACCATAATCAAGGGCTTTCTGTACAGCACTGATTGGATATTGTAAGAAGGCATCCCATGCTTCAAGGTCTTTGCAAAAGCCAAACAGCAAACTAGGGAACATTCCGCATACCGATTTAGATGTTTTACAAAAAGACATTAAAAAACTTTGGACAATATGGGAGTTATAGAAATAGGATGGTAATCAGCATGGTTAGGGGTAGCACAAGAACATTTACCTATTGGAGTAACATTAACAATTCTTCAACAACTACAAAATTAACCTCTTGCTAACTTGCGGAAAATATCAAACAACGTGGGTGTTAAAGAATCGGGTGCCTTGATAAAAAGATTGATTTATTGATTTAGAGTTTTCTGGCATTTTATGAAAATAACAAAGGAATAATACCACTTGGGTCTACACCTCCATAAGTATCAAGGTCCAGTAAAAGTGTTTCTAATTACTTTAGCTTCAGGGAGAAAGGAATGAGGAAGATATTCTCATTACTCTGCTTACCGTCAAACACACCATTCAAATGGATTGCCTGTTTCTTTGGACAGTGAGTGACAAAGCCATCTGGTTTAGCCAAAGGAGGAACTGTTAATTCTATACCAAGCTGTGCAGATCTAAGGGTAAAACTCTGTTTATATTCCTGGGTTATATCAAAAACAGTTTTCTTTATGGTTACATTATGTTTCTTTCTAGTTGAAGAATAGGTTCTCTTAGTAACAGTCCTTAGCTAAGTGTAGTTATTCCAAATAAAACCTGATCTATTACTTTTCCAAAAATAATAAGCCGTTTTTTTCCAAATAAGCACGTCTACATTCATAATTGGACCAGATCTTATCTCTAATTCAGCATTTTAACCCACGATAAGAAACAAGCCTATCAATTATGTTGACCATATTTTCATCAGAGAACAGGCTCAACCTATGAAACATTAGGGACAGCCTACTCAGTTTTAATTGCAAACGAAGCCAAGGCATGATCAGAGGTCCCAATTGAAGGATCAACCTTGTTTGTTATAATGCCAGGGGAATGAGTGTATTCTAGGTCCGGACTTGTGAGTAGCCTCATGAGTTTCTGCCCAACAATTTAAGATGAGAGTCCGCTACTGAAGCATTTCCTCAGGATAGATAGAATTCCTTGGATCATAAAGCAAACCTTTCTTAATATACCGATTATTTAATCAATTAAAGAAGAGACAAATTTTCAATAAAAAATGACAACCTTTAATAAGTATGCATAAGAATTTTGACACTATTTACAATGAAACCAAGACAAGGGAGTCTGTTGCCTTCGTACCATAAGGCGTAGATTTATATCAGTTGCACAAGTAATTGTGTTTTGACTGCCATTGTTAATACGATTATCATTATTGCGACTCTTCTTTGAAAGTAGACGTTCATTCATCCTACTGACCTAATTTTCCTTTTGGTTCTGTCAGTGCTGTGCTTTCTTGCTTAATGCTTATAAAATTGTATTTTATTGTTTTCATCAATATATTTTTCATCGATGTATTATTGTAGCTGTTGAATCTTTCACTAACTAATTGTATTTTTATACTGTGAAGTTTGTCTGCCTTGTTTATTTTAATGGCCTTGACCTAAGTCATATTGATATTGTTGACATGAAACACCGTAAAGTGTCTAGAAATGCCCAAAAGTTGTTGTTGTTATTATTATTATTATTATTATTATTATTATTATTATTATTATTATTATTATTATTCGACTCAAGATTTTTCTATTTTGACAACATGATTGCAAGGAGACTCGCCTTCTGTCATTCATAAAGCTCCTTTGCTGGAAGTTCTGTAGCTTTCATGGAAGTTTTCTGCAAAAGAATTATCATGCACGAGACGTCTTGCTATTATTGTTGAGGGCATTATTTGGCAGTTAGTGCCATCATTCTCCAATGGAGATGTTTGAACGAAATGCCTGGATGGTGTAAAAGTCATTATTAAGCAAACTGTGTCCTGTCTGATTATCAGGAAATAGCAAAACCCCAGTAATTCAAAACATCCTAAGCATCGAAGGTAGAAGGCCAAAGCTTTTGAATAAGAGAAGAAGAAGAAGTCAATGTACCTTAAGGATAGTATTACAAATCAAATGTCAGCTTTATTGTTGTAATCTTACTGAGATTAGGCGGGAGTTCGGTGTACCTTGGTCAGGTTGCATATGATCCCGTGATGTATCCAGTGCTGGTTTTTCCTCTGTTATTGTTTCTTGGGTTTTCCCAAGAATATTGGTAATTCTAATAATAATTAGCTTATTATCATTATATTATTATCAATAGTATTAGTACTAGTACCAGTGATAGTAGCAGCAGCAGCCTAGCTATCATTATTCATATATAATTCCTGTCACTCTCTGCCAGACGTCTTGTAAATACCATTTAAAAATGTTTGCTGATCCTATTTCTACTATTATTTGCACACGTGTGATGGTTTTATAATATTCAATGTTACTCATATCAGTGCGATCAGGAAATTGATTATGCATTATATTTCTAATTTGTGTGAGATTCCAGGATATGTGCAATCTCACCCATAAAAAAAAGGATACCAAAACCACACTCAGAAACCATCTACTCAAAGTGGGAAAAGGCAACTTGAGCATACCATCTTCCTTGGAAGATACTGTCAGTCAAAAAGGTGAGCGGTGCAATACTCGATTCGCGTTTTCTTGCTTGGTTCGAGGATGCCTTCCAGCTTAAAGCCCAGTCATCCACCCAACTGTAAATATGAATTGGAGACGCATATGGCTAGCAACATTACACCCGAGTGCAAAACCCTTCAGCAATCAACATCACCCTTGTCAAATGGTAAAGCTACCTTTTTTTCTTTTTTTTTTCCTTTTTTCATCAAGTTAATTGTCGATATACACCCAGTGCATGGAAACTTAAGATACAATATTCGCTTTATGATCCTTCACAGAGTCAGCACTCGTCGAATTTTCACATATACCGTTATTCACCCCTCACCCCTCGCCTAATTCACTTTTGCACACATACATAGCCATATATATATATATATATATATATATATATATATATATATATATATATACATGTATATATATATATATATATATATATATATATATGTATATATATATATATATATATATATATATATATATATATATATATATATATATATATATATATATATATAAGCATCAAGAGACAGAATAAGAACATGGATAAACAAAACAAACTCGAGTTGACGATGTTCTAACATGTAGAAGAGACTCTTTAGCTATGGTAAGCAGCTCTTCTAGGAGAAGGACACTCCAAAATCAAACCATTGTTCTCTAGTCTTGAGTAGTGCCATAGCTTCTGTACCATGGTCTGCCACTCTGTTTTGGATTAGAGTTCTCTTGCCTGAGGGTACACTCGGGCACATTATTCTATCTTCTCTCTCTTCCTCTTGTTTTGATAAAGTTTTCATAGTTTATATAGGAGATATTTATTTAGTTGTCGTTACTCTTATGATATTTTATTTTTTCTTGTTTCCTTTCATCACTGGGCTATTTTCCCTGTTGGAGCCCCAGGGCTTATAGCATTATGCTTTTCCAACTAGGGTTGTAACTTAGCAATTAATAATAATAATAATAATAATAATAATAATAATAATAATAATAATAATAATATGAAATAGACATATGCAGGACGTATAATGAGAATGACAGATAATAGATGCACATTAAGAATAACAGAATTGGCCCCATAAAGAAGCAGGGGAAGGAAGAGAAAGCGATGGATTGACAAACTAAGAAAATTTGCGGGTATAAACAGGTATAGAAATTATAAACTGACACGATATATGTGTGTGTATGCGTGTGTTTGTGTGTGTATATATATATATATATATATATATATATATATATATATATATATATATATATATATATATATATATATATATATACACGTGTGTGAGGTATTTACAAGTACTATATTGCATCATACTCTTTTAGTATTAGATTGCTTATCGAGATGAAAGAAAATGAATCATGTTATGATTCTGTTAGCACTGGGTAATAAACAAAAATATCCACTCCATACAATTTGAATCAATGTTTTAGATGACTTGATAATGTGAATGGCATTGTATACTAAACAATTTACTACAAGAACCTCATCACGAATAAAACTCTTTTGACGTCCTTACCCAATGTTTTACCAAGTTGGAAATGTTACAAGTAATCTCATTGGCTATATGACATTGAGTTAAGACTATCTAGCCAATGAGACAGCCGATCGGATGAAAAGGAACCAATCAGCAATCGCTTGACATCATCCCCTTTTTTCTGTTTACAACGGTATGATAGCCAGTGTTGCCAGATATGGGAATTTATTCCTAGATTTTGGGGATTTTGGGTGTCTGATGGGGATTTTCGGTACACATTTCTATGAAAAAAAAACAAAGATGAGTAAACCTTTATATTGTTGCAATTAGTTTACTTGCACTAATATAAAGTATAGTGAGTAATTTCTATATTAGTAAAGCCTACATGATCAGAAGAAAATATATATGAGGAAATGGGGATTTTGGGGTTGTTTTGGGGAATTTTTTCCCCCATGAGTTTTGGGGATTTTTTATCATGAGTTTTGGGGATTTTTTATCATGAGTTTTGGGGATTTTTAGACTAACCCATCTGGCAACACTGAAAATAGGATTAATAGCTGTCAGTGTTCAAGAATGATAAGAATTAAGAGTGGTTTTTGTCGATAACATGCCGTTCATGTTGAAATTGCGTTTTCTATTTTTTTTTCCGAGTGTTTCGACTATATATATATTAATTATAGTGAATCGCTGTCGTTCTGTGTATTCTGGGAAGTGTACTTAGCCCAATCTCTAAAAAAAAAGTGTGGCTGTCCAAACCTATGAAACGTCCGAACTCCTTCATACAGAAGAATCTTTGGTAAGTGTATTTTTTTATAATCTATTCAAAATTATTGCGTTTTAGTATATTGAGTGTTTTGACCAAGTATTTCATAATCAGTCAAGGAATTATATCAATCTTGTTTGAAAATAAACCAATTTGAAAATGGTACTTTCCTGCTAGGGTTAGGCTAGGCCTAGGTTCTGTTCTTAATTTGAAATGGCATTTGCTGTTATGAGACCTTACTTACAATTGGTGTATTGCTACAACTAAAAAAAGATATTAGGTAGGGTATTGTTGATAAGTATTTTTGTATTTTCGTATCGTAATGTAGGCCTACTCCTAAATAATGTAAACTGACTTAAGCCTACTTATTTTTCGGTAAAGTTATTGGGGGTTTTATTATAGTTACGGACAGGGATATCTTCCTACTTATAAAAACAGCTTTATCCTTAAGAAAAATTATCCTTTTCTTCGAAAGTTACTTTTGTTAACACCGCAAATAATTACTTAGTGAAGTATATATATATATATATATATATATATATATATATATATATATATATATATATATATATATATATATATATATATATTTTCCTCAATAATGGGGATACCCAGTGGAAACCCGGGGTTTTGGGTATATTATTTTCTTGGACGTATAATAAATTCATGGAAAACTGCACAAATTATCTATATCCTATAATACTGGTATATTTTTCATTTGTTTATTGACATTCTACAAAACTGTTGTATTTGCTCCCATTCGTTCATATGTACATGTGTGTTAACCAGTTTTACAACTTCTGCACCTAAACCCCGCCCCCTTTTTATTTTGTCTAATAGGGTTACTCGTATTCTTATAAGCCCTCCTCATTTTTACCCGCAGCATTCAAGTATTTAACCGTTCTAATGCCGTATGTATGTACAGTATTCGTTGTTGCAATACCCACATGTATATTTCTCATTTTCTCAAGTTAATGTAGTTTCCTCCAATATTACAACATTTTAATATATTTCCATAAAATAATATTTATTCTTTCCTTCACTTTATCATACTAATTGTCTGTAATATCTGTTTTTTTTTCTGTTATTGGCGTATTGCATAAAGTTTTCACATATCAAATACTTTTTCTGAAAGAGTTTACCCTTCAAGTTTACTTTATAGACGCCGCCGTACTGTTACACTGATGTTTCCGTTAATCAAACGCCTAACCTTACGTATGGAAATTTATATAGGGGTTATATTTCCCCCTTCCTTTGTTATCGCTTCGAGTGCTTCGCTTCAGTCCTTTCCAAAGCCTTTTTATGTATGTCACCAAGTGTAGCTAACAAGTTTCTAAAATCGTATAATGTCATTCCACAAAATTTACAGTGCCCGAAGTGTCGTTCTGGGTTATCTTACAGAGAAGAGAAGCACCTTCGATGTCCTGATCATACAATAAGTCAGTAATTTGTTTTTATTAAATTTTAGGGTCTCTGATTTTTAGATTTACAAAAACCTGGCGAATAATTACCGAGGAATAAGAACCAATTTTGGAGGGGCCATGCGCAGCTCAGCATATACCGCTTGCCAGGACATTGGATCTTGATGTTTTTCTTATTTCATGTGTGAAGCAAGCGCATGGTGAAGCAAGAACTATTAGTTATTCTAAAAAAAATATATATATATACCAGGAATAATTTATTTGTCTAAGAAAAAATAATCAATCATTGATGTTAGCGTGCGCAGCTCAACGTTACCGCATGCCAGTACATACAGAGCTTGGTGTTTTTATATTTTCGCGAGGGAAGCGTTTGTAGGGCGAAACAAGAACCATTAGATTTAGGGTAAACATTTTGAACAGAAAATATACGTTTTCCTTTGCTAAATAATGTGATTTCCCCGAATTGGACTTAATTTCAATTATATCAGTTTTAGTGTGTGTGTAGTAGGGAACAAGTAGGCGAACTGGTTGTTCTGTTTGTTAAATCACGTTATTTACTACAGGTAAACATGTATTTTTTGGTCAAAATGTTTTACCCTAAATCTAATGGTTCTTGCTTTACTGTAAATATAATTTTACCGAATATTAGGTTTTCAATATTCTTCGTATCATTTTAGCAGCCCCAAGGTTCATTCCGTTGGTTAATATTGGCCTAATCAGTGTAAGGCACAGTCACAGCCTTTTTCATCTTTTTTTTTTATCTTTTTACAAAGAATTCTTGATGAGCTTTGCCTGAAATTCATAATTACACCACTCTGAGATCTACCGTTAAAGTAGGAATTACTTATATATAGTAGTTTGTTTGTCTCGAGGAACATTTTCAGAAAACCGGTCAATAGGTTGGGGAAGTACCAATGTTCTTCAGGCCATAGTAGCCTGAATGGAGGATATACAATGTGCGTTTCAATATCATTTGAAAATGTTAATACATTGGGTTAACCCTTAGAATAAAGGTAATGATCCGGATAGTAATTTTGGAAATAACTATTCTGATAAGGGTAAAACTAATAAGCCTAACCCAAGCACAGTTTTCAAGGTATAAGGAGCATAGGCATAATGTACAGTGCGTGTTTTACGGGTGGTGTCCTCGCCTCAGACAAGCTTGAACGTGGTGCTGTAAGTCAGGTTGGCTGTTGTGCTTTAGATTAGGTTAGGTTAGGCTATGCCCTTTTAGGTTAGGCTATGCCCTTTTAAGTAGACTAACCATTGAACTATATTTTTTAGGCCTCTCAATTGTTTTGTAGGTATTTTACTATTGATGTTAGCTTTAACTATTTTGGTTTTGCCCTACTAAGTAGTTTGCTATCCCAACTGGGGTCTTGCCTAATTATTAGATGTTTGTTAAAGGTTACGCTTGGATAAAAGTGTGTTTAACCATGGTTATTCCTATCATTTTGACATAGGCCTAATTTTGTAAGGAAAATTTTATACTCATGTACATGAATATTTGCGGATAACCATACATTCCTAAATTGTCCGTCTTATTGATTGAGGATTTACCGTTATTATATTCATGATGCATTTGTGAACAAAATTAAATAAACGGTATTGAAAATTATCAAAACCTATTAAAAAAACCTACTATGCTAGCTACTGCATTTAGAATGTTTGTGTAAAGATAAGAATTTTGGTTACTCCTAATAACTATTTGTTTTACATAAATTTTATAGTGTTAATCTTATGTAAAGAAGGCATACATAGGCTACAGTATTTAGCCAGCTGTGAAGCACATATTATTTTAGATTTTCAGTTTTGTTATACATTAGGTAGCAATGATTTACCAATAATTGTAACAACAGTACATATCACTTTCAATCATAATTGACCGTTTTCTTAGAAAAATGGTAACAAAAAAAGAATAAACCTTCCTATTTGTACTTAGTAAGACGTGCGGTATTACTATGGAGGTATTGTTTATGGCTTTTTATACTGAAATAAAGGGTCGGGTGTGCATTATTACATAAAGAAATTATTTCAAAGGTCCTATAAACACATTATGAATTACAAGAGTTGAAGGAGTTCTATATAAAATTTAGTTCCTTTACAGTCTTTACAGCATTAATAGCTAGAGCTATTGGGACATGGTTTTGTATAAGACCGGTTAAATTCCCAAGGCCACTATGCTTTTTTTTTCAAATTATATACAGTATTGGAAGGGGGAAAGATTAGGAAAGGTTGGAATAGCCAAAGTGAATTACAAATCATTCGGTTTCGTTATAGAATAGCACAATACTAGTTAGGACATTGTAACTTGAATAATCGAATAGAACTTCGAAAAGACACTATTTTGAATCCCATATACTAATGGCGGACACATCTATTTATGAAGTTACAGATTTTAATAAAAAAAAAATTCCGTTTTGCTCCTGTTATCATTATAATTTAGCACTGGCCACAGGAGCCTCCATCCACACAGTAGTTCAGAAAAACGCTGATAGTTAGTGCTTCTGTCGCAAGTTCCTTGTTCGAACAAAATAGAGGACCCAACGTTTTATATTCTAAGTCTTTATTACTTGTTTTCAATATTGGAGTACAGTATACAATATACTGTAATTATAACTCTTATTTTATTTTATCATGTCAGTGTTCGAACAGAAGCTGGAAGGTGAAGCTACATCTCGCTCCTTTGTTAAACTTGTATAATTGATAATTAACACTGAAATACTAGCTAATGAGGCCAACACATAACGAAACATGTTCCGCCTGCCAGAACATTATATTTTCAATATTAAACTTACCCGATGATCATATAGCTGTCAGCTCTGCTGCCCGACAGAAAAACCTACGGGCGGAATACGCCAGCGATCGCTATACAGGTGGGGGTGTACATCAACAGCGCCATCTGTCAAGTAGGTACTCAAGTACTCGATGTCAACACAGAACCAATTTTCTCTCTGTCGTGCCACTGGCAAGACCTACTAAATACGCTGTTACTAACTGGATTTGTTTTCACAACTATTTGGTGAAGTACACTATTCCAGTTTTGAGCTTTCGCTATGCAGGGGTTTTATCTTCATTTCAAAACTTGAACTCGTTTTGGATAGATTTAATTATGGTGACAAAGAGAGTATGGACTCTCTTTCACTTTTAAATGGCCGACCCTTCCCTTAGACGGAAGTGTGTTTAGGTTTTTAGTAATTTTGCTTAACACGTTATAGATCTACAGTATATATTTTATATCTCTCCGCCTTTATTAGGCCTCTTCGATTAACTTTCCTTTTATTATAAACATATAAAAATAAATTTTTATGTTTTGTTTATATGCGACCTTTTCTGATAGTAGGCGGTCCTAACTTGGAACCGAAGTTAATCAACATTGAGCCCGTTATTTCGTATTTAACCTTTTAAGAATTTAAAACTTTTTAAATTTAATGTTTTATGAAAGAATTTCTTTGATAGTCTACGTACTGTTTTCAAAGATGAACTAACGTTTAGTTTTTTAGTCTACGCAGTTGTTGACGTTCAGGACGTTCAACATGCGCTCTATCGTTACGATAGAGAGAGAGTGTATCACGGTTTCACTTTGCAGTAAGAGTAAACCGATTCTGGCGTTTCGTTCATTCTTTCTTAGCTTAAATGGTTTAAATTCTAAATTAAAGGAACTTTTTATTTGGAAAACCTTTCAGTTTTTTTTTTTTTTTCCTTTAGCAATAACATGTTTTGACGATATATAATTGGGCTCTTCTCTCAGGTGCGAATTCTAGAGAGAAAGAGAGAGATAGAGACGGAGGGAGAGAGAGGAGAAAAAAACGTTTCGTTCAAGCGGGTAACGTTGTTCTCGTTTTACTCTCCTCCCTAGTCGCTGTAGGGGAAGAAGGTAAAACGTTTCTAGGGTTTTATTCTTGTTCCCAGGCTATGTGCGGTGAGAGATTGTAAACGTAGTTTATTTGAACTAGTATTTAGTCTCTTTCCCAGCCACTGAATTCTTTATCTTTATATATATGTTTTCTGTTGCATTATACGACTGTTTTCGCAATTACTACATTTTAATGAAGGGTAGGATTGTGTGTTTCAGGTAGAAATCAGTAAAAGTTTCGATTTCAGTGAAATAAGTGCAAAACAGAAAATCAAAGTGATAAAGTGATATGCGCAAAGTGTTACAGTGTTGCGTCCGAGGGTTCGTCTGTTCGTGCCTGTCGTTCACCTAGTCCGGGACCTCTTGCAAGCTCCCAAGCCCGGGGGAAAAGTAATGTCGAACGACTTATGGGTTCTTCAGGCCTTGATCAACGAACAGACGTTTTTCCCTCCGTGGTTTCGGGCGGATCTACCCAAGATCGCCCCACCCACACAAAGACGAGAGAGCCCATTTACTTCTCGTCTGCGGAAGAGGTTTCTCGTAAGAAACCTTGGACCAAGGTCTCGCAGCTTATTAAGTGCAAGTCGGTCCCTTCTGCGCAAGTCCAACGGCCCAGGTGTAGCCACTGGGTCAGTTCGGACTCGCTGCAGTCATCCGACGACTGCACACCTCCCAAGAGAGGCAAGGTGGTACCGCAACAGGCAGTAACTCCGTCTGTTGCCGCACCCGCTGTTTTAAACCCTCAGTCACAACGGACAGTAGCTCCGTCTGTTGCCGCTTTTGTAGACCCTAAGTGGTCTTTACTGCAGTCTATGCAGACTCAGTTAGCTGCGGTTATGCAGGAGTTTCGTGCGGAGAAGATTAACGCTGCACCCGTTAGCCTACAACCTGCCACGGTTGTGCGCCCAGCTCACGCTGAGGCTGCCTGCTCCCACACTCCGACTGCGGAGAAGGTTGACGATGCACCCGTTTGCCTACAACCTGCCACGGTTGTGCGCCCAGCAGACGCTGCGGCTGCCTGCTCCCACACTCTGGCTGTGAGAGCTCCTCCACCCATGCGCAGTCGACCCTGCCAGACGCATGCTGACTCCCACAGACGCACGGAGCACTCCGTTGTCGTGCGTGTGCTACCACAACACAGGAGGGTGGAGTTAAGCTGCCGTGTTTTGACACGGTGCGTCAGCCTCCGCAACCCACTGTGGTTACCGCCACTCGCCCGCAGCAGACTAGTCAGTCAGGAGTTGAGGCTTCCCCACACAGCTTTGGTTGTTGCCAGCTCACAGACTGTCAAGCAGTTACATAACGTTGCCTTCTGGTCTGCTACTTATGCACCAGTGCTGTATGTCCTCACGCACCTGTTGTGGTTGACAGTTCAGTTTTTGACAGTTCACAGACTGTCAAGCAGTTACATAACGTTGCCTTCTGGTCTGCTGCTAATGCACCAGTGAGACCCTCACTGAGATAACCTAGCTTTTCTCGGTCTAGGTTCCTGTAGATGAGAAAGTGCTGTTCTCCCTCCTACTGATATTCCTTTGAGGACTCTGTCATTTGGAGAGGAGCCTTAAGCTGCTTAGCCTTCTATGGACTTTAAATAAACTGGCTTATAGAGCGAGAGTCTGATAGGACACGAGAGAAGTTCTCGGCTTGGGAGTTCATGCCTCTGCCCAGATAGACTTCTCAATTCTGGTAGACTCGCCCTGGCGCCTAGCCAGGAGACGCTCCAAGTTGTTTACAGGTCAACTTCTCAACTTTTGTGAGCCTTTGAAGTTTTACTGTACTATTATGTCACACATAACAAGGCTTTCAGGGATGGTAAATGGTTTCGCCTCAGTCGCTAACCCCGTCTGTTGCCACACCTGCTCCCGTAGACCCTAAGGGCTTTGCTGCAAGACATGCAGTCCAAGCTTGCGTCCTTGATAGAGGACTTAAATGCGGAGAAGAACCTTCTGGCCAACAACCTTCCAACCGGTTGGTTGTGCGCACTGTTGACGCTGAGGTAACCTACTCGCGTCTGCCAGTACTCGCGTCTGCCAGTTAAGGTGGTTCCTCCACCGATGCGACCCAGTGTGGGTTGCCAGTCGCACGTTGATGTTAAGCGACGCTCGGAGGTGGTTGTTGACATTCAGGACGTTCAACAACCAGCAGAGGTGACTTGTTGTGACGCAGTGCGTCAACCTCAGCAACCCGGTAGGGTGTTGACTGCACAACCCAGACAGTCTAGACAGTTTCGGGTTGACGCTGTACTTCCTCGCGCACCCATGGTTGTTGACAGTTCACAGACTGTGCAGCAGTTCCATGATTTTGCGTCCGGCTCCGTCACGCATCCACCAGTGCGACCGGATTCAGCGAGTCAGACGTTGCCCACTCCGTTGCCGTTTCCTCATCAGTTTCGGATGAGGAATCCTCTGATGAGGACGTTGCTGAACAAGACGATCAGCCCCCAGCCCTGCTATCCATCCAGAAGATGCTGAAGAAGGAACGCTGCCTGTCAGGCTGTGGATGAGTCTGGTAGGGACACTGTCATCCGTGGATCAATTTGTGTCACTAGGAAGACTACACCTCCGTCCTCTTATATACCATCTAGCTTTTCACTGGAAAAAGGACAAGACGCTAGAAGCAGTCTCGATCCCGGTTTCCGGAAAGATAAAGTCTGGTCTGACTTGGTGAAAGGACTTTATCAACCTTAGAAAGGGTCTTCCCCTGACTGTTCAGACTCCCAACCACGTTCTCTTCTCGGACGCATCGGACGTAGGCTGGGGTGCGACATTAGGCGGTAGGGAATGCTCGGGATTATGGAACTCGAGTTAAAGGACAATGCATTTCAACTGCAAGAAGCTACTGGCAGTACGTCTGACCTGGGAAAGCTTCAGGTCTCTCCTTCAAGGCAAAGTGGTGGAGGTGAACTCGGACAACACCCGGCTTTGACGTACATCTCCAAGCAAGGAGGGACCTACTCTCTGACATGGTACGAGATCGCAAGGGACCTCCTCAACTGGTCAACAGGTCTAGACTTTTCACTAGTAACGAGGTTCATCCAAGGCAACTTGAATGTCATAGCAGATTGTCTCAGTAGGAAGGGACAAATAATTCCAACAGATTGGACCCTCCACAAGGATATATGCAAGAGACTTTGGGCCACCTGGGGCCAGCCAACCATAGATCTCTTCGCAACCTCGATGACCAAGAGGCTCCCAATAGTTTGCTCACCTATCCCGGACCCAGCAGTAGTTCATATAGATGCCTTTCTACTAGATTGGTCACATCTAGATCTATATGCATTCCCTCCGTTCAAGATTGTCAACAAGGTACTGCAGAAGTTCGCCTCTCATGAAGGGACAAGGTTGACGCTAGTTGCTTCCGGCCCGCGAGAGAATAACTCACCGAGGTACTTCGATGGCTAGTAGACGTTCCCAGAACACTTCCCCTAAGGGTGGACCTTCTACGTCAGCCACGCGTAAAGAAGGTACACCAAGGCCTCCACGCTCTTCGTCTGACTGCCTTCAGACTATCGAAAGACTCTCGAGAGCTAGAGGCTTTTCGAAGGAGGCAACCAGAGCGTTTGCTAGAGCAAGGAGAACATCCACCCTTAGAATCTACCAATCGAAGTGGGAAATCTTCCGAAACTGGTGCAAGTCAGTATCCGTATCCTCGACCAGTACCTCTGTAACTCAAATAGCTGACTTTCTCTTATATCTGAGGAAAGAACGATCTCTTTCAGCTCCCACTATCAAGGGTTACAGAAGCATGTTGGCATCAGTCTTCCGTCACAGAGGCTTAGATCTTTCCAACAATAAAGATCTACAAGACCTCCTTAAGTCTTTTGAGACCACGAAGGAGCGTCGTTTGGTTACACCTGGTTGGAATTTAGACGTGGTACTAAGATTCCTTATGTCAGACAGGTTCGAACCGCTTCAATCAGCCTCCCTGAAAGATCTCACCTTTAAGACTCTTTTCCTGATATGCTTAACCACAGCTAAAAGAGTCAGTGAGATTCATGCCTTCAGCAAGAACATCGGATTCTCATCCGAAACGGCTACATGTTCTACAACTTGGTTTTCTAGCCAAACACGAGCTGCCTTCTCGGCCTTGACCAATATCGTTCGATATTCCAAACTTATCGTATGGTTGGAAATGAACTAGAAAGAGTATTATGCCCTGTAAGAGCTCTTAAGTTCTATTTAAAAACCTTTACGAGGCCCGTCTGAAGCTTTATGGTGTTCAGTTAAGAATCCATCTTTGCCTATGTCAGAGAATTCTTTATCCTATTTTATCAGACTGTTAATACGAGAAGCTCATTCCCATCTGAATGAGGAAGACCAAGCTTTGCTGAAGGTAAGGACACACGAAGTTAGAACTGTCGCAACTTCCGTGGCCTTTAAACAAAATAGATCTCTGCAAAGTATATTCGACGCAACCTATTGGAAAAGCAAATCAGTGTTCGCGTCTTTTATCTTAAGAATGTCCAGTCTCTTTACGAGAACTGCTACACTCTGGGACCATTCGTAGCAACGAGTGCAGTAGTGGTGAGGGCTCCACCACTACAATTCCCTAATTCCATAACCTTTTTAATCTTTCTCTTGAAATGTTTTATTAATATTTTTGGGTTGTCCGGAAGGCTAAGAAGCCTTTCGCATCCTACTTGATTTGGCGGGTGGTCAAAGTCATTTCTTGAGAAGCGCCTAGATTAGAGGTTTTGATGAGGACCTTTAGTATGGGTTGCAACCCTTCATACTTCAGCTCCTAGGAGTCGCTCAGCATCCTATGAGGATCGCGAGGCTCAGTAAGGAAGACGTACTTAAAAAGGCAGAGTAATTGTTCAAGTCGACTTCCTTACCAGGTACTTATTTATTTTATGTTTGTTATTTTGAATAACTGCTAAAATGAAATACGGAATACTTAGCTCATAATAATGTCAACATGTAATGCTGGTCTCTACCCACCCCCCTGGGTGTGAATCAGCTATATGATCATCGAGTAAGTTTAATATTGAAAAATGTTATTTTCATTAGTAAAATAAATTTTTGAATATACTTACCCGATGATCATAAATTAAAGGACCCACCCTTCCTCCCCAATAGAGACCCAGTGGACAGAGGAGAAAATTGGTTCTATGTTGACATCAAGTACTTGAGTACCTACTTGACAGATGGCGCTGTTGATGTACACCCCCACCTGTATAGCGATCGCTGGCGTATTCCGCCCGTAAGTTTTTCTGTCGGGCAGCAGAGCTGACAGCTATATGATCATCGGGTAAGTATATTCAAAAATTTATTTTACTAATGAAAATAACATTTTTCATTAGTAAAATAAATTTTTGAATATACTTACCCGATGATCATAAATTAAAGGACCCACCCATCCTCCCCAATAGAGACCCAGTGGACAGAGGAGAAAATTGGTTCTGTGTTGACATCGAGTACTTGAGTACCTACTTGACAGATGGCGCTGTTGATGTACACCCCCACCTGTATAGCGATCGCTGGCGTATTCCGCCCGTAGGTTTTTCTGTCGGGCAGCAGAGCTGACAGCTATATGATCATCGGGTAAGTATATTCAAAAATTTATTTTACTAATGAAAATAACATATTTCTAATTGCGAGCGAAGTGTGCTATGACAGAGCAAAAATCAATAAACCATTAGCTCAATTGAGTAAAAAAGTTTTTGTAATACTGTACAATGAACACTGCTATGAAGCACTCTATAGAAAATGGGATGGATAAATCCATTTTCTGTTCATCCGGAATTTTTAGCAAACAAAAGCTTCACTGTTTTGAGCGTGTTTCATTGTAGTCAGCACTCTCTCATAGCGGAGATTAGGTAACAAAGACAGGCACGAAGAGCGAAAATTCATTTGTTCCGTAACCGAAATACAAACCACGCTATTTACATTGTGTTTACCTTTTAGCGCAGCTGAAATGACGAGCCAATAGTTTTAACGAGGGTTAATTACCCCCGCGCTAGTTAGCTTGCTACCCCTCCCCCCCCCCCACACACACACCGGTGACTTGCTTCACTTCACTTTTGGCTCGGCGATGAACAGACGTGTCTGTCCATCGTCCTCGTTGACAGCCTTTAATCTTTTTTCTGCTTTTTCTTTACTACAGCTTGTGTGTTTGAAGTTGACTACCGATTGTTATTATCTTTACTATGCGTACGTGCCCTGGTGTTGCCGGCCGCCCTTGTGGGACCTTTATGTCGGCCTTGGATACGGATCCTCACACCCTTTGCCCTTAGTGTCGGGGCCGACGGTGTGACCAGGAAAATATGTGTAGTGAGTGTAGGGAGTGGTCTGCCTCCCAGTGGGAGAGGTTCCGCCGCCGGCGTAAGAAGTAGTCCAAGGGAGACCGTTCTCCTTTGGGGGTTGCCTTGAAGGAGGAAGGTTCTCGGGACTCTTCTTTCGCCGCCCGAACCTCCTCCGAAGCTCCCCCTCGTCCGGCTCCTAAGGAGAGTCGGCCAAGTGGTAGCGCAGGCCCTAGTTCTGTTTCCCTACCTTGGGTGGGGGGAGAGGGCGTCGCCTCCCATAGCGGGGCGGTTCCCCCTCCTCATCCGGGGGAGGTTGTTGATAAATCATTGTCTAATGATGATCTCTTACAGATTTGGGCTTCCCTGGGGCTTAAGGGCTTGCCCTCCAGGGTCGCCTTGATTGACCTTGTCTCGTTGGGGGCCGCCGTTAAGCAGTTGCCGGCGGTAGCAGAGGTAGACCCTCTGTCTATCGTTGACGTCGTGATGGCAGAGGCCTCCGACGGGGCGGGGCAATCCTCTGCAGGTGCAGTTGAGGATGATGGTGCTGACGGCTCTCTTCCCCCTTCCGTACATCCTTCGAAGGGGGAAGTGAGTCCTACGGGCTCTTCTGCTGTTCAGCTTCCCTCTAAGGGAAATGCCTTGACTGAGACTCCCCTTCGGAGGACTGATGGTCCTGATGATCTTCCCCGTGGCCACCTCCGCCGTAAGGCTCACCGTCCGCTGCGTTGCAAGGGCCTCCCTTCCCCTTATAAGGGGGTTAAGAGGCGCCTTATTGGATCTTCTTCCTCCGAAGGGGACTCTCCTCGTCGTACTCAGCCTACAGCTCCTGCTCCTTTGGACCTCTCTGCAGACCGTTCTCCAACTCCTGCTAGAACTTCACCTTCTGGGCAACTCGTCTCCCGATGGGCAACGGTCCCTTCGGGGCAAAGGGATTCTTCCCTTTCACGTGCAGTGTTAGCGCACAGGCGCTCTCCTGCTCGTCAGCGCTCTCCTGCTCGTCAGCGCTCTCCTGCTCGTCAGCGCTCTCCTGCTCGTCAATGCTCTCCTGCTCGTCAGCGCTCACCAGTTCGCCGGCGCTCTCCTGATGTTCGCCCTCCTCGTCAGCGCTCTCCTGAGGACATCTTACATCCTGTGGTTCCTAAAGAGCGCTTAGCGCGCCAGCATTCTTCTGCTGCAGCGTTAGCGCACAGGCGCGCTCCTGCTCGTCAGCGCTCTTTTGAGGATCATCGCCCTCCTGCTCGCCAGCGCTCTCCTGTGGTCTCTTACCATCCTGCAGTCCGTGTTGGACTCCCTGCGCGCCATCAGTCTCCTGAGCTCTCTCGCGATCCTCATCCTGTGTCTACGCAACATCGTCCGCGTTCTCCAGCGCGTTTCAAAAGCACATGTTCGCCCACGCGCCTACGATCTTCCTGTTCCTGAACGCGCCACGCCACCTGTTCCTTCACAGGATCTCACGCGTCGCCCCCTTGCTCGCCAGCGATCACCTGCTCGCCAGCGTTCACAGACGGTTCTAGTATCGCCTGTTCGTCAGCGTTCTCCTACGCGTCAACGATCACCTGTTTATCGGCGATCTCCGGACCGCCTGCGTGATTTACAACCTGCGCGCACGCGTTCTCCAACGCTTCGTCAACCAGAGGTTCTGGAAGGACATGGTTCGCCATCTAGTAGCTTGCCATCGCGCGATCATTCACCTGCGCGTCCTGCGCGCTATCGCTCGCCCACGCGGCACCATGCGACAACGCGCCATCGCTCACCTGCGCGTCAGCGTTCGCCAGCTCACCACCGATTGCCTGCTGATCTACGCCGCCAGCGACCTTACTCGCCCACGCGGCAACGCGTTCCCTCGCCATCGCACCAACGCATTCATTCGCCGACTTGGACACGCGCTCGTTCACCTGTACACCCTCGCGACCGCTCGCCTGCGCGCCCGCGTGATCATCCGCCTGCGCGCCCGCGCGACCATCGTTCGCGGCGAATTTTGCAGCCAGTGGTAGCAGCAGGAACGCGTGTTCCTAGACAGCGATCGGGATCGCCTCCATCCAAACGCAGGACTGTAGTGCAGTACAAGGAAGACACTGCGGAGAGGTTAGTGCATCATTCTTCCCCCCCTTCTTTTCAGGCAGGTACTGTGGTGTCCACTCCAAAGGATCGCCCGATCCCTTTCCCTCCAGCGAGGAATTTCGGACTCTGTGTCCGTGGAGCAACAGACTTGGTTTGGTCCTCTGATGTGGGCGTTAGTAAGGGTTATGAAACCAGTACTCGCCGATCAGGGCAACAAACCAACGGCTGACTCTCCTACGCTGAAGAGAAAGAGAGGAGTGGACTTCGTGATGACTTCCCCCAGACTTTCCCCAGGGCGAAGTTGGTTCCCAAGAGGTCTGTCGCAAAGCCCCCTTCTCCTGCTCGAGTGCTTTCTCCTTCTCCCGTGGACGAGGCTTTTCCGTCCTCAGGTGAGTCCAGTAAAGTGGTAGTCTTCCCCTCGGCACCAAGTGGGGAGACTTCGCTTCATGGAGGAGAGTCATCTCGTGAGGAAGGGGCTCCTCGAACCTCTTTGTTGGGATCCTGTATCCCTCCCAGGAGGGAATCCAAGGACTCCAAGACCGTCCCGAAATCATCTTCGAGGATTCGCCAGGAACCCGCGGCTCCCCGGGGGAACGTCCACGCTTCACCCCAGGAAGAGATTCCTGGGACAGGAGACTTAGCTGCCTGCCCGCAAGGAGGAGATCAGCAGGAATCCGAACATGCCTTCTGGCAGGTCCTGAGCCTGATAAGGCAACTCAACGGGCTTATGGACCCCGTGATCGCCCCCCGTGAAGGCAAAGACACTATCTTGGATGAAGTGTTTGACGTTCAGAAGGCCCCTAAGTCCAGTGCGGCTCTGCCCTGGTCTCGGGGTCTGAAGAGTGCCAGAGCTAGGGCCAACGCTCAGCTCGCGATTCTTGCCTCCTCCAGTCGTTCCTCTGCCGGGAACAAGCTCATCTCTCCTCCTCGTCTTCAGCAGAGGAGGTATTTCGAGATCTTGGGTGAGTCCAGCCTCGCTCTTCCTCTCCATCACTCCTTGGAGGAGCTGGCGAAGGGAGTTCCCCTTGAGAAGCTCTCTGCCCGGCAGGTGTCGTTCTCGGCGGCAGAGATCCTTAGCCATGAAAAGGTTGCTAAGTGTGCCATGCAGGCCACTTCGTGGCTGGACTTTTGGCTAGGAACTCTGGGCATCCTATTGCGCTCGGAGGACTTGTCCAAGGAGACCAATAGGAAGGTCCTGGAGACCTTCTTACTCTCGGGCACCCGCTCCATCGAGTTTTTGGCGCACCTGGTTACCACCCTGTGGGCCAACTCGGTGTTGAAGCGGCATGATGCTGTGGCTGAGAGATTCCATCCGAAGGTCCCCGCTGTGGATGTGTGTAGGCTCCGACATGCTTCCCTTCTGGGGGAGAACCTGTTTGAGCCTCAGGACATGGAGCGAACGGCTGAGAGGTGGAGGAAATCCAGCACGGACTCCCTCCTCCATAGGGCCCTTACAGCTCGGCCCTATAAGCCTCCAGCTCCCCCGCAACAGCAGCAGCAGCCTCGTAAGGCTCCGAAGCAGGCACCGGCAGTTAAGAAGGTGGTGTCTAAGCCCCAGCCCTTTCCAGCCAAGGTCAAGAGGGGCGGTAAGTCCTCCAGGGGAGGCAAGACTCCTAGGGGTGGCGGCCGCGGCCGCAAGCCCTAGGGGTGGCAGTCCCCCTGCGTGTCCACCTGTGGGGGGATGCCTTCAGCGTTGCGTCCGCAGGTGGCAGCAACACGGGGCCGATGCTTGGACTGTCTCAGTGATCAACCAAGGCTATCGCGTCCCGTTCACAACATCTCAACCTCCCCTGACAGCGAATCCAGTGTCGTTGAGCTCCTATGCCACGGGATCGGCAAAGGGGCTGGCCCTTCGGGCCGAAGTCGAGACCATGCTCGAGAAGGGTGCTCTCCAGGAGGTCGTCGACGGGTCCCCAGGCTTCTTCAGTCGACTCTTTCTTGTAAAGAAGGCTACTGGAGGCTGGAGACCTGTCATCGACCTCTCAGCTCTGAACGGGTTTGTCAAGCAAACCCGGTTCAGCATGGAGACAGCAGACACGGTCAGACTTGCGGTGAGACCACAAGACTTCATGTGTACACTGGATCTAAAGGACGCGTACTTCCAGATTCCAATCCATCCGTCTTCCAGGAAGTACCTGAGATTCTGCCTAGACGACAAGATCTACCAGTTCAAGGTGCTGTGTTTCGGTCTCTCCACAGCTCCTCAGGTGTTGACCAGAGTGTTCACCCTGATTTCATCTTGGGCGCACAGGAACGGCATTCGTCTCCTTCGTTATCTGGACGATTGGCTGATCCTAGCAGACTCAGAGTCGACCCTTCTTCGGCACCGAGACAGGCTTCTGGATCTTTGCCAGGATCTGGGGATCGTGGTAAACCTGGAGAAGTCCTCTCTGCAGCCGTCCCAATGACTGGTTTATCTAGGCATGCTAATAGACACCAATCTCCACAATGCCTTTCCATTAGATGACCGGATAGCAAGGCTGAGGAGGGTGGCAGAACCCTTCCTCAGGCGAGAGGAAGGGTCACCTATCCTCCCTGGCTCGTCTGGTTCCAAACAGCCACCTCAGGATGAGATCCCTACAGTGGCGGCTCAAGTCCCGGTGGAATCAAGGATCCGATTCTCCGGACATTCTGATCCCAATGGGGTCTTTGGAACAGACGGACTTGCGATGGTGGCTGGTCGACGAGAACCTGCGGAAGGGAGTGAGTCTTCTCGTCCTCCCCCCGGAATTGACTCTGTTTTCGGACGCGTCAAAAAAAGGGTGGGGGGCGCACGTTCTGAACCAGAGGGCCTCAGGCCTTTGGTCAGAATCAGAAAAGTGCCTACACATCAACCTGCTAGAATTGAAGGCCGTCTTTCTGGCTTTTCAGCAGTTCCAACGGTCCCTGGCGGGTCACTCCGTGGTGGTTATGAGCGACAACACCACGGTAGTGGCTTATATCAACAAGCAGGGAGGCACTTTTTTGCAGCAGCTATCCCATCTTGCAGTAGAGACTCTGAGGTGGACCGAAATCCACTCGATAACACTATCAGCTCGCTTCATTCCTGGCAAGAGGAATGTGCTTGCCGACAGTCTGAGCAGGGCCTCGCAGATAGTGAGTACCGAGTGGTCTTTGGATCCTCAGATAGCCAACAAAGTCCTGACTTTGTGGGGTTCCCCAACTGTGGACTTGTTCGCGACAGCATTGAACTTCAAACTGCCCCTGTACTGCTCCCCAGTCCCAGACCCCAAGGCACTCTGGCAAGATGCTTTCCAGCAACGGTGGGACAACATCGACGTGTACGCCTTCCCACCGTTCTGTCTGATGAGAAGGGTGCTCAACAGGACCAGACTATCGGTCAACTGTTTGATGACTCTGGTAGCTCCGCTATGGCATCACGCGGAATGGTTCCCGGACCTTCTGCAGCTCCTGACAGAGCTCCCGAGGGAACTTCCTCCACGACACGAGCTTCTCAAACAACCCCACTCCGGCGTCCCTCACAAGGCCGTAGCCTCGCTTCGGCTTCACGCCTGTAGACTATCCAGCGTCTCCTCGCGGAGAGAGGCTTTTCGCAACAGGTTGCGGAGAGAATGTCTCGGCACCTGCGAAGGTCCTCTGAGGGAGTCTACCAAGCAAAGTGGTGAGTCTTTTGTGGTTGGTGTCGTGGGAGGGGTATCTCTCCACTCGATGCCACTATTCCAGCAATAGCGGACTTCCTCGTTTATCTGCGGGAAGAGATGCGCCTTTCTGTCTCGGCAGTGGAAGGCTATCGCTCAGCTTTAAGCTTGGCCTTCGGGCTGAAGGGGGTGGATATATCTTCATCGCTAGAACTCTCTTTACTCATACGTAGCTATGAGCTTACCTGCCCCCAGTCGGAAGTGAGACCTTCTCCTTGGAACGTGGTTCGGGTCCTCAGGTCTCTTAAGAGACCTCCCTTCGAACCATTACGCCAGGCCTCCGATCGCCACCTGTCTTGGAAGACGGCTTTCCTTCTCGCTTTGGCTTCGGCCAAGCGGGTTAGTGAACTTCATGGTCTCTCGTACGACATCGCCCATTCAAGGGGATGGGGGGAGGTAACGTTCAGGTTCGTCCCTGTGTTTGTTGCCAAGACTCAGAATCCTGGAGTGCCGGATCCTCGCTTCGACTCTTTCAGGATCGCGAGTCTCCGTTCTGTAACAGGCGACCCAGACCAGCTGCTACTATGTCCAGTGAGGTGTCTGAGGCACTACTTGAAGAGAACGGCTGCAGTCCGTCCTCAAGTGCGAGCTTTGTTTGTGAGCACAGGCAGGACTAAGAGGAGGGTCACCAGGAACACCATCTCAGCTTGGATTCGAAGGGTTATCCACCATGCCTTGAATCCGGACCCTCCTCCGTCACGTCGCCCTCGGGCACACGATGTCAGGGGTATTGCTACATCCCTGGCCTTCAAGAGAAACTTCTCTGTGACGCAGGTACTTCAAGCTGGGGTCTGGAAGCGTCAGACGACCTTCACAGCCCACTACCTGCAAGATGTGACCCACAGGAGCCTCGATACGTTTTCTATCGGCCCTGTGGTGGCTGCACAACAGCTGGTCTAACCTCAGGCTCCTTTTTGGACAAGTAGCAGTAGGTTGAGGGCGTTGTTACCCGGTCTTAGTCTGCGTGAATGAAAGAGTATGTCTGACCCTTACTTCTTTCTTCATTCTCCCCTCTCTTGGGGAAGCAGCATCCTGGTCCTCGCATAGCTGACTTCGACCCCTGCAGGTAACCCATGCTTCTTTGTGCTCCTAGTATTAAGCTTAATACTGTTGCGTCTCCCATACCCTGACGAGGTGGTATTGGGAACGTCCTATCCTAGAATTCCTATCTGAAGGTCTCAAGGTCAACTTCATAGGACGAGTCACACTCTCCTCCACACACTGCTTATGTAGGCCACTCGTTCCTAGCAGGCTCCTTTTCTCTAGTGCTGCTCACTGAGGGATTGAGCCCCCGGGCAAGCCGAAGTCAGTAAGGCTGGGAACTTTCCACCCTTCCTAAGGGGTAAGTCACCCAATGTAAATAGCGTGGTTTGTATTTCGGTTACGGAACAAATGATAAATTCGAAGATAATTTGTATTTTTCCTAACCATACAAACCTTAGCTATTTACACATATGTGCCCGCCATCCCTGACCCCCAAGTCAAGTCCTACCTCTAAGTGAAGTGAAGCAAGTCACCGGTGTGTGGGGGGGGAGGGGTAGCAAGCTACCCTTCCCCTACCCCCCCGCTAACTAGCGCGGGGGTAATTAACCCTCGTTAAAACTATTGGCTCGTCATTTCAGCTGCGCTAAAAGGTAAACCCAATGTAAATAGCTAAGGTTTTTATGGTTAGGAAAAATACAAATTATCTTCGAATTTGTCATTTATACTTGCTGCCCCGAGGTAGGATACCTCTCAACACTACCAACTCACTGACCATTGCCTACGCACTGTCAATTAACACACTAAATAGTGCCTAATATTCTTTTACTTGGTTTCTATCATAGTATAAGTATTTTGTAATTTGATAAAAATATTTCAGTAAATGTACAGTACATGTGCACACATGTACACTATGTACTGTAAACAGTAAGTCTACAGGACAGTAGAGTACGTAGCACTACAGTAGTCATCGGGACACTTATAACAACAAAACACTGTTGTTCGTATCTAATATAATATTCGTTGATACTGTAGTGTATATTACTGTAATATATGTACAGTACTATCACTACAATACAGCTTAACTGTACTGTAAGTGTTCGCTGTTTTCGTCCAGACGACTCGCCCTGTTTGACAACTCACCGCACATGTAGCCTACATTTATGTATCGTGGAGTACAGTACATGTAATTTACGTACAGTACTGTACAGTATAGTTAAGGAACAATACTATATATTACAATAATACAGTACTGAACAAAATGTATACAAAGATGCTGATTGATTGATTGATGTAAAGTTTTCTGGCATCCTGACATCTAAGGTCATTGATGCCAATATCATTTATTTTATATAAAAAATAAAAAGAATTCTAAGTGTAAATATTTTATACATAACCACTAACTATTTTCGTACAAATTTCTACGTAGCAGTCATGAAGCATGACACAACTCCTGGTGCGTCGTCTCTTGCGCAGTACTGTAGGGAATCACACATCTAGAGTACATTACCCTGTAAATATAAACAATGTCTAGGAGCGTGTACTACTGTATATAAAGGCATCACTGATTTTTTTTACATGAAAACGGGTTTCTGCTTAAAAAGGAATGAAGCGGGAGATGCACATGCGAGGTGAGACTATGCCATACTGTGGCCGAGGCAGCGTGAGATGGGATGTTGTGCTGGGGGGAGAGGGAAGTGAAGGAAAGTGACCAGAGTGAAAAGAAGCACAAATGTTTGTCGTCGCAGTGAGAGGTGAATAGGATTTTTTATTTACAGTAGTAGACTGCACGGTTCTCTGTGTTGTGAACGAGCGAAATCATGAAGAATGAAATCATGAAAAGCAATGGTGGATTGTACTGTATTATTACTCGGTTTTGGTTACGGTAAATTATGGTAACAGCTTTTTTATTCCGATGAATTTTTTTTTTTATGATAATTACTGGCGGAAACAGCAAAGTTGAAAAAAATTAATTTAAATTAGTTCCATCACTAATACAAACCCATTTGATCTTTATTAGGGAATATAATTTCGGCAAAGCAGGAAGACTGGCCATAAGACTACAGTAGTTAGCAAGTGGGTAGCAGATAGTTACGGCTACCCTGCTTACACACATACCTGTATTCTCTTGTCACTTATGCTTTTGGTTTGGTTGAGAGCAGATGTTGTCCTTCTCTACTGCTTTACCTTTTTGACTGGCCATTGACTAATCTGATATGCTTTTTCTTTTTCTTTTCAGGTGTGAGTGTTGCTCCTCTAGGCCAACATGCAGACTTGTCCTGAACCTGAAGGGCACAAATGCAGCACCTTCAAGTCTGCAGTTGAGACCAACCCCAACTCCCTGTGCCTGGCCTACAGAGGATACCCTTTCATGCAGGAGGATACCTGCGCAGAATGTCGGGAGTGGTAATCTTCCCAGTGAGAGAGATTTGGTTAACGACGAAATAAGTAAAAAAGGGATTTGTCTCCTTCGAGGTCATCCTTGAAGGTGAAGAAACCTCGACTTCCTTTATAGTCTTCTCAATCTCATTCCAAAGCTTCAGCTCGATCGGTCTCCCCTTGGAATCGATCAAGTAGAAGTGGTGGCTCTTTGACCCCAGGACAACCCTTGGGACGGGAGGACTCCGCCGCTTCCCTTAGCAAAGCGGTACTGCCCTCTGCCTCGGGGGAGTCATTCTCCCTTGACGATGTACTCCAGCTGTGCCTTCCTTAGGGATCACAAGTCCCCAGTCAAAGGAAGGTCTTGGAGAGCTACTGCAGTTAGGAGCACAGAGGAAGCATAGCCTACACCGGCTTTCTTAGAGGTTGGCCTCGGTCTTCCTCTTAGAGATTCCGAAGGTTTCAAACTGGCCAAGTTTCAAGTGTCCCGACTTGTGGCAGTCTCTTTACCTGTACTGTCACCATCATCTTCGAGAAGGCCGTTTGCTGCCGACCCAGAGCTCAACCTTGGTCTTGCTTCTCAGCGCGCTGACGACAGTACACTCCTTCATTCTGAGTTAGCTCAGCCAGCAAATAGGTTGCAAAGTCCAAAGCATGTTCCTGCTCCACTCATGGTACACCTTTCCTGCTCACGTGTTCGGTCTTCTCCTGATTGGTCTTCTCCGCGCGGGGCAACAGGAAGGGTATTTGACTTTTCTGTGCCCTTCTCTAGCTCCTCGGACCACGGTGCGATGGAACGAGGCAATGAGTTATTGTGTAGGCTGCTGCGATACCTCGCCGGCGAGTTCGCTGTATTCAGTGATCTTCGACATTCACTCATCTGACGAGCATGACTCGTCCAGTTGATTTGAGACGAATCACTTAGATTTGTTCTTCCAGCTTGACCCACCGAGTTCCTGTTACGGGACCTCACAGTCTCACAGTAGTCTCTTGTGACGACAACATTTGAGCAGACGACTATGACCAGAGGGTTCCAGGACCACTTGCCGACAATGACTAGCGGTCTCAGAATACCAGCAGTAGAGACTACCAAAACGATCGACGAAACCACTATCCGAGTGATAGCTGAATTTCTTGTGGACATTCGGGAGGAAAACCTCTCTTGGTCTTGTGGTGAAAGGCAATTGCTTGGCTTTAAGCCTCACCTTTAGACTGAAAGGAGTTAATTGTTCCGTAACCGAAATACAAATCACGCTATTTACATTGGGTTTACCTTTCGGCGTAGCTGAAATGGCGAGCCATTAGAATTTAACGAGGGTGTATTACCCCCGTGCTAGTTAGCAGGGGGTAGGGGAGTGGTAGCTAGCTACCCCTCCCCCCCTCACACACCGGTGAACTGCTCCACTTCACTTTTGGCTCGGACAATGGACAGACGTCTCTGTCTTTGTCCTCGCTTGGCAGCCATTGTTTGCTTTGTCTTTTCTTAATCACTTACTTTTCTTTTACTCAATATATATGTAAACATTTTTTCATGTTTATGTATATATTTGAGTATAGAAATCAGTAAGTTTCCTTTTCAGAGTTTGTGCTTGTGTGTGTTGTGTACGATATCTCCGTGGAGCCTTCGGCAGTTAGGCCACCATGGTGTAATTTCATGGGTCGCGATCGAGTTTGACTACAGTCTTTCTCTCTCTCTCTCTCTCTTTGAGGTCGTTCACCCTTTTACTACGTTACTTTTACTACGTCTGAGTAGCTTCCTTCCCGTGTGGGTGGGGTTGCTACGCCGTACGTTTTGTCTCAATTAGTTTATGAATCTAATTGTATTTGTTGATTTTTCAGCTTTTGTAGAACGATTCCTTTCGGGGTTTTCGTTCTTTCTTTTGTGTTCATTTTAAATTACATAATTATAATTTTTATAATTCTGTGTTGGTTACAGCTCTCCTTCCGTGAGTGTAAGTGGTTGTGAGGGCACATGCCTGTTGTGTAATTCTTGTGTTCCTTTCCCTCGGGATTCCTCTTCGGAGCCTTCCCGGGGGAATGAATGTTAACTAATGATTTTTGTTTTTATTTTTCACAGTTATTGATCTAGTTCGTTTCTGTGATGTGACAACGGAGTGAGCTGTCTTGTTGAGGCCTGAGGATTTGGCTGTTGCTGCCTCCCCTATAGATCTTTGTCAGGGGCGTGTGTCCTTCCTGGAAGTACTCCCGTGACGATTGACAGCTCTCCAGTTCATTTTAGAACACTCAGGAGGCTCGCCTCCTTGGATGGGTAACTTTCCTTTCGAGGGAAGTTTTCCTGTCCAGGCTTGAGTTTTTCCCCTTTGGGGGGTTCTTCTCTTGCCTTTTTTTCGTGCGACTATGCTCTTGGTGCTGAGCGGTCGCACCTGCAGTTACGCTCAAGGGGCTGGGCAACTGCAGGAGCCCCTCTTCGGAGGATTGCTCTTTTAGGTCACTGGCTGACCCGTCTCTTCTACGAAGTGTTTCTTCTTTCGTTCACGAGAGAGTACACTCATAGAGACTCTTCTTTGGAGGACTCTTCTGCTGTTGTTGCTGTTGGCCGCCTTCGCCTTAAGGCTCACCGTCCGCTACGTTGTAAGGGCCTCCCATCTCCCTATAAGGGTGCTAAGAGGCGCCTTTTTGAATATCCGTATGCAGCTCCTACCTCCTTAGATCTCTACGGGGATCGATCTCCGCCTTCCTGACCTTCCGCCCCTGGTGCAGCTGGACAGCAGTCTGACCTTGTCATCCGACGGGCAACGGTCCCTTCGGGGCAAAGGGTTGCCTCCCACGGGGGGTCTTCCCTTGCGTGTCAGGGTTCCCCTGCACGCCCTTCTGCAGTGTTAGCGCACAGGCGCTCTCCTCAGTGTTAGCGCACAGGCGCTCTCCTGCTCGTCAGCGTTCTCCTGATTGCTAGCGCGCTCCTGTTCGCCAGCGCTCTCCTGTTCGCCAGCGCTCTCCTGTTCGTCAGCGCTCTCCTGAGGATCATCGCCCACTGCTGTT
The DNA here is from genome assembly GCF_036898095.1 of Palaemon carinicauda. Taxonomy (NCBI): domain Eukaryota; kingdom Metazoa; phylum Arthropoda; class Malacostraca; order Decapoda; family Palaemonidae; genus Palaemon; species Palaemon carinicauda. The sequence goes on along the minus strand of NC_090729.1, from coordinate 171,748,426 downwards.
GTTCCTGTTGTTCCTGATTCACGCCCTGTGCGCCCACGTTCGCCCGCGCGACCTAGAACTTCGGTTCAGGTCTTGGGCAAGGACTCTCCTTCTCCACGCCCTCGCGATCCGGCTCGTCAGCCTGCTCCAGCGCAGCAACGCTCGCGGTCGTCTACGCATGCTTCTAAGCTACTGTTCGCTCAGGATTCCACGCGTCGCCCTTCTGCTCGCCAGCGACCACGTACGCGTCAACGTTCGCCTGCTCGTCAGCGATCTCCTGCGCGTCAACGATTGCCATCGATCTTCCACGCGTTACAGGTCCCCCGGACACCATCAGTAGTGATCTAGCGCTCGCCTGGTGTGGACGATCTCCGGTAGCTGAGTCTTGCCGTAGATCTTCCTCCTGCTCGCCAGCGCTCACCTTTACTTCTGTCCTTTTGTGCGCCAGCTTTCTTCAATCGCCAGCGCACATCTGCGCGCCCTTTCCTGCCACGCACCAATGGGCGCCAACAGTTTTTCCTGACTGTCCAGGATCGCCTGATTGACAGCGCGCTTCAGCGCTCACCTTCCTGTGCACCTGCGTGCCTTCTGTTTAGCGCGATGCGCGCTAACCATCCCTAGTCTCTTACGCGTCAGCAATCGCCTAGGCGCCCGCGCGATTCTTCGCCTGCACGCTAGCGTTTTATTAACGCACCACCACTTGCCGACGCGCCATCGCTTGCCGACGCGCCATCGCTTGCCAACGCGCCTTCACTCGCCTACGGGCCATCGCTCGCCAAGACGCGCCATCGCCCGCCTACGCTCCATCGGCCTCCCGACCGCCTGCGCTCGCCCACGTGCCTGCGCGACCACACGCCCACGTGCCCGCGCACATGCGCTCCAATGTTCGCCCGCGCACGAACCAACAGTATTCCATCGCGCGGACCAACGGTGTTCCATCGCGCGGACCGACGGTGTTCCGTCGCGCGAACCGACGGTGTTCCGTCGCGCGAACCGACGGTGTTCCGTCGCGCGAACCGACGGTGTTCCGTCGCGCGAACCGACGGTGTTCCGTCGCGCGAACCGACGGTGTTCCGTCGCGCGAACCGACGGTGTTCCGTCGCGCGAACCGACGGTGTTCCGTCGCGCGAACCGACGGTGTTCCGTCGCGCGAACCGACGGTGTTCCGTCGCGCGAACCGACGGTGTTCCGTCGCGCGGACCGACGGTGTTCCGTCGCGCGGACCGACGGTGTTCCGTCGCGCGGACCGACGGTGTTCCGTCGCGCGGACCGACGGTGTTCCGTCGCGCGGACCGACGGTGTTCCGTCGCGCGGACCGACGGTGTTCCGTCGCGCGGACCGACGGCGTTCCGTCGCGCGGACCGACGGCGTTCCGTCGCGCGGACCGACGGCGTTCCGTCGCGCGGACCGACGGCGTTCCGTCGCGCGGACCGACGGCGTCCCGTCGCGCGGACCGACGGTGTCCGGTGTCCCGTCGCGCGAACGCCGGCTCGATTCCTGCAGTATCCATTGCTCGCCTACGGGTCATCGCTCGCCTGTGAACTTTCGGATTCTGACCACCAGCTCTCGCCCTTCCTACCACGCTCGCCCTCCCTCTGCGCTCCCTCGCGCACTTTCGTCTGTGCTCCTGCGTGCCCACGCATGGGCGCTTCCACGTTCGGCCACGCGCACCATCGCGCGAACGCCAGGACGATTGCGACCGCGATTCCCGTCGGAGTTTCGCAACATGGCCAGCCTGGCGAGTCTTCTGGAGCGTACTTCCAGAACACAGTCTTCACCCCGTAAACGCAGAGCATGGCACATGCAAGAGCAGGAAGAATCTTCAGGGAGGTCTCTGAGCAACATTCTTCTTTCCAGAACCGGGGTTAGCCCTTCCTCGTCATTCCCTGGAAGGGTCTTGCCAGGGAGCTTTCCGTTCGAGATTTCTCCGTCGGGCAAGGGGTGACTGGTTTAGCCCTTCCTCTTCTCCATCTCGTGGAAGGGGCTTACCAGGTCCTTTTCCTCCTCGGTTACGACCCGAGGTTTTGTACAAGGAAGCTCCAGGAAGATCATGGGTACTTTCCTCCTCTCGGGCTCAAGCACCTTGGCGTTTCGTCGCCAAGTTTCGAACTTGCGGGCAAACTCGATGTTGGACCATCTAGATGGAGTGACCGAGGGCTTCCTCTCAGGTGTCTCATCCGTGGATGTCGACAAGCTCAGACACTCTTCCATCCTTGGGAAGAGCTTGTTTGTGGCCAAGGTCAGAGACATGGATAGCGGTTGTGCGGGGGAAGTCGACTTCCGTTTTCACTCCTCCAAGGCGCTTTCTTCCAGACCCTGCAGGCCTCCAGCGCCTCTTCTTTCAGCCTCGTCGGCCTAAGTTATCGGACCGGCTACGGCGGCTAAGACAAGGTGTCCAATAGCAGTCCCCTCCTGTCAGGGACAGGTAGCTCGGGAGGCTCTCCCGGGGGGGGGGGGGGGGGCATAATCCTAGAGGGAGCAGCAGAGTTCACAAACTCTAGGATTGGCAACCCCCCTTGCAGGTCTCACGCTGGGAGGATGCCTAAGGTTACTCATCCGGATAACAGCTTCCCGATGCCGATTCCTGCACGATCTCCGTGATCAGCCAAGGATATCGCGCCTCGCTCTTACCATCTCTCCGTCTCTGTCAGCGAATTCAGTGTCACTGAACCTCTCTGCCATGGGGTCGGTAAGAGCTTTGCCCGTTTGGGCAGAATGATCCATGCCTTAGAAGAAGCTCCTCCATAGGGTCGTCGACGGCTTCACCCCCCGGCTTCTTCAGTCGATCCTTTCTCGTAGGAAAGCATCTGAGACGGGAGTTCCGTCGTCGACCTCTCAGCTCTGATCAAGTTTGTCGAACAAACTTCGTCCAGCGTGGAACAGCAGAATCGATCAGACTGGTAACGAGGCGGCAGGACTCCTTAGGCCCTGGATCGGAAGGACGGGTACTTCCAGTTTCCATTCCATCCATCTTCCAGGAAGCTCTTGGAATTCAGCCTAGACTACAGGTGTTCCTGCTTAAGATGCGGTGTGGCGATCCCTCCGCGGCATCGCAGGTTTTTCCCCAGAGAACTCTCCCTGCTTTCCTCATGACCGCTCAGGAGCAGGCTTCCGCCTCCTTCGCCTTTTGGAGGTCTGGTCAACTCCGGTAGGCTCGGGTTCGACCTTCTTCAACGCCGGGACAAGCTTCCGGGTCCTTACCATGAGTGAGGGTTCATGGTAATTTGCTAGGAGCCTTCTCTACTTCTGCCTCAACATCTGGAGTATCTAGGCATGATATTGAGTCAACGGCCTTACCACGTTGAAAACACCGCTTCTCGTCTGATCAGCGAAGTTAAGCAACGTTGGGTCTGGTCAGTACTTGGATGGGTGACCGCCTGGGGACCCCAGATGCTGTTGCCTCCTTCGACGAGCCTTCCCTTCAGTTGACTGTGGCAAGGCTGAGGAGAGTCGCAGTACCTGTTCTCAGTCAAGCAGAGCTTTCAGCCCTACCTTGGAACGTTTCCTGGGTCTCTTTTCCTCATTGACCCGTCTAAAGTCCCGAACGGTCGCCTCAGGATAAGTTCCCTGTGAGGCGGCCCAAGTTCCGGTGGTATCAAAGCAACGATTAACCGGACTTTCTGGCCCCTATGGGACCAGCGGAACGTTTAGATCTGCAATGGGTGTTGACCTATGGAACCTCTTGATGGGAGTGGATATTCGCGTCCTTTCCCCACATTTTGATGCTGTTCTCGGACTCGTCAAAGAAAAAGGGGGGGGGATGTTCCGGTTCAGGCCTATGGTCAGGACCTGAATGATACCTCTCCATCATTCAGGCAGGCTTAGGGGCCGTAGTCTGGCCCCTCTACAGATCCTACAGTTCCTGCTGAGTCGCTACGTGCGCGACGACTTCATGGTACTGGCATATTCCAACCAGCAAGGGACGCATTTTCATACCTTCGCATCTTGCTGTAGAGATACTGAGATGATCCAAGGTCCTCTCAATACCACTATCTGCTCGCTCATTCCGGGCAGAGGAATGTTCTCTCCGACTATCTGAGCAGAGCCTCGCAGATAGAAGGTACCTGGGGGTCTTTGGCCTTTAGTAACCAGCAAGTCCTGGCCTGGGGGACCTGATCGCGACAGCCTGGAACTTCAAGCTTCCGCTGTTCTTCCCCCCAGTCTCAGACCCCAAGACTCTTTGGCAAAATGCTTTCCGGTGATGGTGGGACAACATCGACGCCTGCGTCTTCCCACCATTGCTGTCTGTTGAGAATGGGTCTCAACAAGACCAGGTTGTCTGTTGAGAATGGGTCTCAACAAGACCAGGTTGTCTGTCAACCTTTCGATGGCTCTGAGAGCTCCACTGTGACTATACGCCGAACGGTTTCCGGACCCTCTGCTTCCCCTGACGGAACTCCCGGGAGAGCTTCTCCCACGGCACAGGCTACTCAAACAACCACACTACAACATCTTTCACGAGCCATTGCATCGCTTCGGCTTCACGCCTGGAGACACTTCGCCGCCTCCTCAAGAAGAGACAACCCGCTACAGTCGCGGAGCGGAGGTCGCGTCACCTGCGATAGTCATCCGCAGGGGTCTACCAGGCGAAGTGGAGAGTCTTCTGTGGTTGGTATCGTGGGAGAGATACCTCTTCCCTTGAGGCCTCTTCTCCAGCAATAACGGAGTTATTGCTTTTCGGCGGGAGGAAACTCCTTTCCGCTCTCGGCAGTGAAGCCTGTCGCTCAGCTTTTCCCTGGCCTTCAGGCTGAAAGGAATAGACTTTTTCCTTCCCGCTGGACCTTTCTTCGCTCATGCGAAGCTGCGAACGTCCCTGCCCCCAGTCGGAGTGAAACCTCCTCCATGGAGCATGGTTCGGACTCTTTAGTCCCTTAAGAGATCTTCTCAAGAACCATTACGTCAGGCCTCTGATCGTATTCCGTCTTGGGGGACGGTGCTCCTGCTCACTCTGGCCTCGGCCAGTGTGTAAGCAATCTTCTTGGTCTCGTACGACTCCTCCCTTTCTAGAGAATAGCGGAAAGCAACATTCAGGTTCGCTCCTGAGTTGTTTGCTAGACTCAGAATCTTGGGGTCCCGGCCCTTCGGTCCAACTCCTTCAAGATTTCGAGTCACCATTCTGTATCAGATGACCCAAACCTTCTCCTTCTTGCCAGTAAAGGGATCGAGGGGTTATCTTTGAGAACAGCTGCAGTTTGTCCTCACGTGCAGCCGGGTTGGGAGCACAGGAAGGACACAAGGGAGAGTCACCAGTATACCTCTTCAGCGCGGACTCAAGGACATTCATCTCGACCTGAATCCAGACCCTCCCCCGTCACGTCGCCCTATAGCACGATGTCGGATACATCGCAACGTCCCTCGCCTTTGAGTAGAACTACTCTGTGACGCAGGTGCTACAAGCTGGAGTCTGGAAGCGTCTAATGACCTTTGCAGCCCGCTTCCTGCAGGACGTGACCCACAGGAGTATCGATACGTTTCTATCGCTCTGTGGTGGCTACACAACAGCTGGTCTAACCTCAGGCTCCTTTTTGGACAGGTAGCAGAAGGTTGAGGGCATTGTTATCAGGTTTTAGTCTGCATGAACGAAAGAAGTATGTCTGGCCCTTACTTCTTTCTTCATCATCCCCTCTACTGGGGAAGCAGCATCCTGGTCTCTGCATAGCTGACCTCAAACCTCTGCAGGTAAACCATGCTTCCTTGTATTCCGAATATTGAGTCAATACTGTCGCGTCCCCCATACCCTGATGAGGTGGTATTGGGAACGTCCTAACCCAGAGTTCCTTCTGGAACTCCAGGTCAACTGCCTAGGACGGGTCACACTTCTTCCTTCACACACAAGCTTATGTAGGCCACACAGTTCCTTGCGGAGCAAGGAACTTGTGAGGTGCAGGGACTCCTTTTCTCGAGTGCGACTCACTCGGATTCTGAGTCCCCTGGTAAAGCCAAAGCCAGTATGGCTGGGGACTTTCCACCCTTCCTAAGGGGTAAGTCACCCAATGTAAATAGCGTGGTTTGTATTTCGGTTACGGAACAAATGACAAATTCGGAGATAATTTGTATTTTTCCTAACCATACAAACCTTAGCTATTTACACATATTTGCCCGCCAGCCCTGTCCCCCAAGACAAGTCTTACCTCTAAGTGAAGTGAAGCAGTTCACCGGTGTGTGAGGGGGGGAGGGGTAGCTAGCTACCACTCCCCTACCCCCTGCTAACTAGCGGGGGGGGGGTAATACACCCTCGTTAAATTCAAATGGCTCGCCATTTCAGCTACGCCGAAAGGTAAACCCAATGTAAATAGCTAAGGTTTGTATGGTTAGGTAAAATACAAATTATCTCCGAATTTGTAATTTTTTCATCCTCATTGAAATTGTCTCTCCTCGTACGGTGTTTCGAGCTTACCTGTCCTCAGTCAGAAGTTAGATCACCTCCATGGAATGTTGTTTGCATTGTATGATTGCTGAAAGGAGCTCCCTACGAACCGTTACATCAGGCATCAGATATTCACCTGACTGAAAATGGTCTTCCTACTTGCTCGGCTAACAGAGTAAGCGAACTGCATGGTCTTTCCCACAGCGTCTTCCTTTCAAGGGGTTGGTGATAAGTAATGCTCTGCTTCGTCCCTGAGTTTATCGCCAACACTTGAAAATCTGGGAGTAGCGGATCTTAGATATGGGCCCTTCCAGATTGAGTATCTCCGTAACGTAACCGATGACCCAGATCAACTGCTACTGTGCCCAGTGAGGGCTTTGAGGTTTTACCTCAAAAGAACTTCAGGAGCTTCTCCTCGTGTGAGTAGATTAAAAGAAGAATCACCAAAAACTCAATTTTAGTGTGGATTTGTAAGGTCATAGACCGAGCCTTGAATCCTGATCTCCGTAGAGGCGGAAACCTAGAGCTCATGATATTAGGGGCATTAGTACGTCTCTAGCATTAAAAAACTACTCTGTGGCACAGGTCAGAAGCGTCAGAAGACCTTTACCGCCCATTACCTGCAAGACGTAACCCACAGAAACATGGAGATGTTTTCCATTGGACCTATGGTGGCTTCACAACAAGTGGTTTAAACACCTTGAACTCCTTTATGGACAAGTAGCAGATGGTGAAGGGCAGAGGTTACCCAGGATTAAGTTTGGGGTAAATGATAAGAGTGACTGGCTCCTTTCTTTCTTTCATCTTCCTCTCTCATGGGGCACAGCACCTACGGTACTCTGCAAGCTGGCCTCCTCTGTCTGTAGGTAATAACTATTTCCCCTGTGTAACCTGGTATATGCACATATATTTTTTACATCCCCATATCCCCTTGTGAGGTGGGAATTGGGAAACCTCTATGGTTTTGTCAAAGAATTCCGAGGGCTTCTAAGAATTCTTACCTAAACACCTCACATTACTAGTATCACACAATCGCATGGATTGCTCAGGCCTCGAATGCATGCAAATGCATGAAAATTTATCGAGGTGGCAAGGTGATTCCTCTTTAAGCATGCATAGCATGGAGGAATGCCCCGGGTCGAAGACCAGCTAGTTAGAACTTCCACCCACCTTAGGGTGAGTCTAACCTAATAAAAAGCAAAAGGGTTTGTATTAGCAACAGAACAAATGACAAATTTAAGAATAACTTGTATTTTTCCTAACAATACAAACCTTGAGCTCGTTATACATTACAAATTTTACCTACCATGACCTATCCCCCTGCAAGTCCTTCCTGCAATCAGAAGTGACGAGAGAACACCGGTGTATGTGTAAGCGGGGTAGCCAGTACTAGCCCCTATCCTCCCGCTAACTATCAGTGGTGTAGTTATACCTAGCTAAAAAGGTCTTATAGCTAGTTTTCCAGCTTTACCGAAAGTATATTCCTAATAAAGAGCTCAAGGTTTGTATCTTTAGGGATGATACAAATTATTCATAAATTTGTCATATCATACCATTAGATAGATAGACAGTATATTTTAAGGTGTTTCAAACGTAATTGATGACGATACCTAGCTCAAAGCCATAGCTTTTCAGTTATGGTAGTTGACCCACCGTAACTCAAAAACTATGGATTTCTGCCAGAAATCTTTATGAAAAACATTCAAAATACCACAAAATACATAAAAAAGTCTTTTCAACCATTTATTGTATTGTTCTATAATTTTTCCAATCATCATGAGTCCCTTAGGAAAATTCTAATTTTTTCAGCATGAAACAGTTACGTAACACACTTTGCTTTATTGATTGTGGTCTCTGTGCTACAATTTTTGTGCAATATAATTTTCTAGGTGTTAAATTTATCCTTTACAATCAGACCTTACTGTTCCTGAGTTTGCATTTAGCAGATCAAATCATTCCCTGGGAATACTGGGATATTTAAGTAATAAATTAGTTTTGGTTCCAGCAAAACATACAAACCTTCCACTCTTTATGTTGGAGTATTTATTTCATGAAGCTTAAACTAGCTGTGAAAGCTTTTGTGAAGTGTTAGCAGGGGGTGTAGCAAGGTAGGCTAGCCACCCCGCTCACACCAGCACTAGTAGCTGACCGCTTGGTCTTCTCTCCCACTAAAACCTTTTAACCAGTTTACGATTAAAAGCAACTGGCATAAAGCTTAATGAAAATTTCTTTTTCTTTAAAAGCTACCTTCCTTTGGGCTCATGGGTTCCCTGTGCAAGCAAAGGTAGCAAAAGGTCATACAGTTGGGCACACGAAGGGATCAGAAATCCTTCCTAGGGGTTGATTTTGCCCCTGAGGCTCCAAAGGTCTTCGACTCAAAGAGTCTTACGCCCGCTCAACAGTTTTGACCTCAGCCTCTGTTCGCCCCAACGTTTGCTCTGCTTCGGTGAGTGGGCATAAGCAGTTGCTGACTGGGACTCCTTAGAGTGACTTGTCAGGTAACCCCTTTGGAGTGAATTCGGAGATGAGCTTTGGCTATATTTCACAAGCAACATTCAATGCTGACCAACTTGAACAAAGCTTGTTGATGGGAATCAGAGAGTGGTGCCCGGAGGTCCGCCTCCAGGTGTTGGATAATTTTTTCTTCCCTGGGAGATTTAATCTCCACCAGGTGTTGGGCAACTTTCACTTCCGAGGGAGAGTTACCCTCCACCAGCCACTGTTCAGCAATCTTCCCGCTCGCAGAAAGAATTGCCGAATGCGGAAACAGAGGTTGACCGCTTTTCCCGTCCACAGAAGAGGCTGCCTTCACCTGTGTTGTTTCCCCTTCGGGGGATTCCTCCAGCGGGAACTGGATTCATCTGTGTCCCGCCCTTGCTCTTTGTAGCAAAGCCCTTCGGAGCTTGGCGCCAAAGGAGTTAGGTGACTGCTTGCAGATCTTGCGCATCGCCGCCGTTCCTTCGGTACAAAACGAGTCTCGCTGCAATTTTGCTGTCTTACCGCAGATGGTGACGATTGCCGACATCTTGCGGCCCCCGCCTCTCCCATCGACGAGTCTTGAAGGCTTTAACTCCTCGGGGTTATTGCCGACATTGTGTCCTTTGGAACAACAAAGCTCTTAAGCTTTGTGAGGCATTGTCCTTTGGGACCTGTGCCTCATGGGTTTTCACCTTTAATGACGGAGGAACTACTTGTAGGCTATGTAACTCTTCGGGGTTATTTCCTACATCATGCCACAACAGAGTTTATGGAGCTTTTTTTGGCCAATCCCTTTGAGACCTGCGTCTCATGTTTCAATCTCTTATGAAAGAGAAATGGCTGGTCTTTAAGTCCAGCACAGCCTTTTTTGTGAGTTTCCGAGGGGATGACATAAGGATACTCACCAACCCCCTGTGGGGTAGGATGAGCATCAGTACTTTACAAGACCTTAGTTTCACAGAGAAGTCATGCGTGGTTTTGGGCACCCATCCACCAAGTTCTAGCAAAGAAGGTGGGCGAGTGCTTCTGCCTGACGAAGGTCGGCTAGCAACCCAGGTAGAGCTCGCCGATACTCACCAGCACTTGCCGATACTCGTCAGCACTCACTGGCGCTTGTCAGTGTTCACTGACAAGCCTATACAAACTTGCCTAGTGTTGTGTTCTTTGCGTTCTAGGCAAACAAACCCTTACATGTGACTACGCATCTTTATGAGAAACTCTCTTCCCAGAGGAGATTTACACAACTCCAGGCAATCCCTAAGACTCAATAAAAAGCTGAAACGAACTCCTTCGGTCGCACATGCATGGTCTCCAACACAAAACCTCATGGCTATTGACACAAATGTGGTTTACTACCGATCACTAGCATCCGCCACATGCTATCAAGGGGCTCAATGAGATTTAGTTAGACGCTGAGTTTTGTGAAATGTTATCCGACGGGTTTACTTTCCCAGGCTTGGTTTCCCCTATGGAATGAAGAGTTCTTCAGAGCAATCACACAATGGGCTTATGAGACATACCCTTGCAAGGTTTTTGCAAACCTCTAATCCCAAAGGAATACAAGCCCCGCCCAGAAGGCGGCCAGGCAAACATTGTCAGCTTCTGCTTACATTTACGAAGGATAGCAAGCCCAAACATTTATTATTTGCTACGCTAGCGGGATGTAATTTTCGTGTGCGCACACATGCTCACAAACATGTTACAATGCTACAGCTAGTCGACGATCAATTTCTTTGAGCAATAATGTTACGTTTCGTCACATATACATTATTCCCACAAGCGGGATCAGGATTGTTTTCGAACACTTACCCGTAGGTATTTGCGCAACTGCATCAGGCAAGCAATTTTTCTTACCGACAAGGAATATGTAGCTTACCAGCATACAATTAGAACTATATTCTAATAAATCAATAGTTTCGATGGTTATATTCCTTATGGGAAGACAAGTTATGTATTCCCCTCCTACCTTCCCGTAATCAGACATCGGTGGTCTACCCTCAGGTAGACTCTGCCTTCATTCTTGGAAGTGCCTTCCAAACTTTCTGATTGGCTGTCTTAATTTTTAAATTGCTAATACTCCAAAACTTAACATAAGTGAAACTGTTTCTGGGGAACGTACATTTGAAACTTATGTCATTTTTGCTGATCACAAACTTAGGAAATACAAACATTTTTGCCGTCCATAGGAAGGAGGAGATCTCAATTGCAAATGTTGATCAATGTTCTCCATTCAAGTTCTGGACACAATTAATAATTTTGGCTGCGCCCATATGTTCGTCTAGCCCCCCAGGTCTGTGTTAATGGTTCGTAGATGGGCTTATGCATACGTTACCTGTTCAACAAGAGATTGTAGGTAGGTCTTAATCTTACCTTTTGGAAGAAGTTGTGTGCGATTGGTCATAAGCGACCAGTCTCTTGCCCAACAGCAATCGCTAAAGAGATTCGCTGGCTACCCTGGTATTACCAATCTGTAAGCATACTTGCTCAGCCAAATTCCACTGGATTGGAGGAAAGGATTTCCCCTCTACTTAGCAGTTGTGTGTAACTGGTTGCACATCTTAATAGCAATCAGTTTGAGATGTTTACTTTCTAGGTAAAATCTCAGCCCTCGTGAGTAACCGATGAGAATTGACCTTTCTTTTGAGTCAAGGTTTATTGTTCCACTCAGTGGAACTTGCTAACCCTTGGAAGTGGGAGGGCAACCCTGGGAAGTGTTGGCTATCCTACTGGGTAACTGGTTGTTCAGGTAGCCCAGAGCCCATCCCATTTTCCAATAAATCAAAGGGGAAAATTTATCTTTTTTTTCCTCACAGATAAGTTGCTGGTACAGTCTGTCTCCCGCAGCCTTAATAGTCTTTTATGAGCTAATGCTTTCTCCTGAAGGAGTGCATAACGCTACCCACCAGGCTTCTGCGGGAGACTGGTCGTACGAGAGTACTCGTCCATTCTACTTGAGCATGAGCACACAAGAGTCCATTCTACTTGAGCATGAGCACAGAACCAAATCTCGTTTGGAAGTCTTGTGCTGTGTTGAACATCCATTCACCAAGCACTAGCAAAGTGGGTGGAAGAGCTCCTTCACCGGACGGAGGTCTGTATGTGATGCAGGTTGCCTGTTATTTTAATGGTAAATGGAGAGGTGGATACTTCTCAGGACTGAACCTTGGTTGGTCTCCGTACTCAAAGAGGGATACATCTTTCCGGTCACGCTTTCTCACCCTCCTTTAACCCCACACCTCATGATGCCAGATTCCTTTGCGAGGTACCGCAGTATCTGGAATATAGCGGATAAGTCTTGCACAACATAGTGCACCCTGCCACTTAGTGAGATGGGTGGGGAAGCGTATCTGCCTGACGAAGGTGCATACCTCACTTCTGCTATGCGTAGTGGTCTCTTGGGTGGGTCTTCCCATCAAGATTCTTGCACGCAAGAAGCATTGTCTAGAATAAAGACGAGTTCTACTCAATGAGTGCGTGCAGGGCGACAGAGGCATACAAATGGACTACACCTTACATGAGGGAGTTGAGAAGCGTGCACGCATAAGCTCTCCTTATCAACTCTCGCCTCGCTAAAACACTCTGTGCAGTCAGTCTACTTTGCGAGAGGAACGACAGGTTCCTTCGCAAGGGAAGGTATCTTTTCCTTGACAGGACGATCTTGGTTAAACACAAGGAAGAGCACGAGATGATATCTTCCCATGCCTTCACTTTTTCTTGGCACTCCACCTAAGCCAAGGAAACAGGCTCATTTGGTTCAATCAGGAATAGTCTCATTCTTCAGAGCGACCCCCCTGGATTCTGGACCCTGTCCAGGAAGTGAAGCAATCTTTATGAGGAGCGACCGATCATCCTCTGACAGTTCTACCTTTGGGCAAGACCATACTAGGCAGAGTCTTTCCTTCCGAGGATAGAGTAAAGTAACTGAGAGAGACAGCCCAGAGCTCTATCTCGCGAGACAAATTGCCAGCACATCAGTGGCAAAAGCTGCTTGGGCAACCAAACCTCTCGAGAAGTTAGTGCCACACACTAACAGTGGCAGATAAAGACCTTTTGTTATCGGCACACAGGCATACCAAGCACTCTTGTGTCGGTAGGGTTGGAGCAGAAGAGAGACCTGAACTGGTAGGTGTCAGACACCAACTTGCTCAAGGGAGTAGACTTCTCCTGCCTCCCCACAATTTGTTGCTCTTCACAGATGCATCAAAAGAAGGGTGGCATTCTTATCTGTCTCACCTAACGGCATCCGGGATTTGGTTTGAACCTGAAAGGCAGTGCACAAAAATCTCCTGGAAATGAGAGCAGCCTTTCTGGCCCTCAAGCATTTCATCGGCTCCTTTTAGGGCACTCTGTAGTGCTGATGAGCAACAACATTACAGTGGTGTCCCAGATGAACAAACAAGGAGGTACTTTTTCACAGCAGCTATGCCGACTGGCTGTGGAAATCTTCGGATGGACGGAAACCAGTTCGGCAGCCCTATCAGCCTGGGCAAGAACGTGCTGGCAGACAATCTGAGTAGGAAGACTCAGATAGTTGGTTCCAAATGGTCCTTGAAACAACAGTTAGCCAACAAAGCTTTGATTTTATAGGGTTCGCCGACAGTCGACCTGTTTCACGATGTCCCTAAACCGGAAGCTTCCGGTGTACTGCTCGCCAGTACCAGATCCCCGGGTGTTTTGGCAGGAGGCTTATCAATATCCATGGGATAGAATGGACGTGTGTGTGTTCCCCTGCCCTTTCTCCCTAGTACGGAGGCTATTGAACAAGGTCAGAGCATCACATGTTCTAGCAATGACCCTCATAGCTCTGTTGTGGCAACATGCAGAATGGTTCCCGACCTTCTACATATGCTCACAGAGGCCCCAAGAGAGCTCTCTCAACTTCCCTATTTACTCAGACAACCACGTGAAGATTTTCCATCCAGCGATACCATCGCTACATCACACCTGGAGGTTATACAGCAGCTGCTCACAAAGAGAGGCTTTTTGAAGACAGTTGTGAAGCACGGCAGGATACCTGTGGAAATTGTCTGCCGCTGTGTATCAGGTGAAGTGGTTCATCTTTTGTGGTTAGTGTCGTGGACGGGGTATCACTCCACTCAGTGCCTCTTGACCAACAGTAGCAGAGTTCTTACAGTATTTTAGGCCTACCTGAGGGAGAAAAAACTCTGTTCAATATCAGCAGGGAAAGTCTATCTCTCGGTCTTAAGCCTTGTCTTCAAGCTGAATGAGATTAACATTTCCTCCTCGACAGAATTGTCTCTCCTCATAGGGAACTTAAAGCGCACCTGCTCTCAGTCGGAAGTCAGACCGCCTTCTTGGAGCTTTGTCAAGGTCTTATGTTCTCTGAAAGGAGCCCATTACGAGCTTCTTCGTCAAGCCTTGGACTGAGACTAGACTCTGAAGATTGCCTTCCTTCTACCCCTGACTTCTGCCAAGAGAGTCAACAAGCTGCACGCTCTCTACTATGACGGCACCCATTCAAGAGGATGGTGGCAAGTTTCGTCCTCAAGTTTGTAGCTATGACCGAAAATCCGGCTGTAGCAGATCCTGGATTCGGGCCCTTTCAGATTGAGTCTCTCCGATGTGTAACAAATGATCCTGATCAACTGTTATTATGTCGTCTGAGGACACAGGAAATATTTAGGAAGAATGGAAAGAGCCCTTCCTCAGCTCAGCAGGCACTTCATAAGCATGGGGAGAATCAAAAGGAAAATCACAAAGAACTCAATTTCCTCCTGGATCAGGTGATTGAGAGAGCCATTCCATCTGACCTCTCATCTTCCTATCGATGTCCCTGTGCACACAATGTCAGAGGTGTAAGTACATCCCTGGCATTCCGTAAGAATTTCTCTGTGATGCAGGTATTGCAAGCGGCCTTAGAAATGTCAAACGGTGTTCACCGTCCACTACCTGTAAGATATAACCCACATGAGCCTTGACACATTCTCATTAGGTCCTGCAGTGGCTGCTCAAAACGTGGTCTAAAACACCTCGGCTCCCATGTAGGACAAGTAGCAGTTGGTCAAGAGCAGATGTTACCCGCTAGTAAGGCTAGATTGAATGCATGAATGACTGGCCACTTCCTATTTCATCCTTCCCTTGCTTGGGAGGGACAACATCAGAGAAACTGTGTAAGCTGACCTCTTCTAACTGCAGGTGGGTACATTGCCCTTTGTGCAACCTGATATATGTATTTATATTTATGTCTCCATTTTCCATGCGAGGTGTAATCAGGTAGTCTAGGTTTAGTGAGTAGCTTAGCTCCAATTTTACACTTACCTGGTCAAGTCACATGGCTAAATTCATCTACCACTAATTTCCCAGGTTTTCATCCTATAAGGATAACAAGGTGTCAGGGGGCCCCCTAAATAGTTCGTGGGAAGCACAGAGGGGGACAATCTTCCAGCAAGTTGGTTTTAGGACTTCCACTCACCTGGAGACGAGTCTCCTACATAAAGAGCGGAACATTTGTATGTTGCACGGGAACAAATGACAAATTTGGAAATTTGTGTTTTTCCTAGCTATACAGACCTGGAACTCTTTACACATGGTCCTGCCATCACCTACCCCCGAGAAGTCCTGCCGCAATTGCGAAGTTGTCACTGCAATTGCGGCAGGACTTCTCGGGGGGTAGTGCTTGTGTAAGCGGTGAGGCTAGCTCAACCTCACTACTGCCCCCTGCTAGCGGAGGATAGTTGCGCCTTGCAAAATCTTTAACGGCTAGTTTCAGCTTCACTGAAATAAATACTCCTATGTAAAGAGCTCCAGGTTTGTTTAGCAAGGAAAAAGACAAATTATTTCCAAATTTATGATTTTAGTGAGTCTTCTCAAAGCATCAATCATAATGCTTCCTGTCCTACATGTTTGTTTTGCTTACTGTTGGCCATGCTTCCTTACATTCTTGTTTGTTCCGGCACTATATACAAATCATACACTCTTTATAGTGACGATAGTTAAAACTAGCCATTAAAGCTTTTATGAGGCGTAACTAGGGTAAGCGGTGGTAGACCAACCATCCCGCTCACACCTGCACTAGTAAACACCCACCACTTTTTATTTTGGCTCAGTGGAGTACAGACGTCTTACTCCCTCATTAAAGCGATAGAAATTTTCCTCAAAACTTTTTCTTTCCAGGTGTGTCTGTCCCTGGAGATCATTAACCTTGAGGGTTTATCCTGTCATTGAAGGGTGCCATTGCGTTACTTCCATGTCGGCAGTGGAGACTAATCCTCACGGTCTCTGCCCTGCATGTAGGGATCACTCCTGTATGCTGGCGTCTCCATGGTAGAATTGTCAAGAATGGTCAACCTCCCAGTGAACGAGGTTTAACATGCAGCGGAAGAAGAAGGCTAAGATTGATTCTTCCTCTTTAGAGTCACCCTCGAAAAAGAAGAAACCTCGCCATCGAACACTGTTGTCTCTCTCTCTCCATCTTAACTCAGCTCAGTCGGCTTCCCCTGGGGGTTGGTCAAGCATGAGTGGTGCCCATGTCACTCCAAAACAGCATTACGCTCCGGGGTCCTCCATTGGAACCCTGGTACTTGCTTCGATAATGTTCCAAGGGCATTTCATGATGTAGTTCTTCTGGTTGAGTTTGCTCAGACATGGTTGAAGCAGATTGAGTTGTCCATAGGTCTGCCTTCCCTTCCGAGGGAGTGTTATCCTCCGCCGGGTGTTGGGCAGCCTTCCCCTCTGAGGGAAAGCTTCCTATCATGAGCTTCTCTTCAGCATTCTTCGCGTCTCTGGGGAAAATTGCCGACTGGGGCAAAAAGGGTTGATCTTCCATCCCGCCCTCGGGAGAGATGGCCTTCTCCTGAGTGGTCTCCCCACAGGCATTCCATTGAAGGGCATTGGATTCGTCCATGTTCTGCTCCAGTTCATCGAAGCACAGCTTTTCAGAGCTGGATGACTGTATATTTTGGTAACTTCTTTAACTTTAATAGGTGGGACAAGGATGCAACTTTAAAAGTAGGTTCTTAATGTCTATTACGAGGAAAATATAAAGTCCGTGGGAACAATGAGAAGATAACTAACTTATCAGTAAGAGATCAGGACAAACAAGACAGTGCATCATGGGAACAATGAGTAAATGTTGCCTATGCTAATACAATGTTGCCATGTCATATTATTATGACATGAATTAATATGCTGATATCCAACACCTGGAAATAATGCTTGAAAGCACATAAAACAATAAATGGTACATATAGAATAATGACAATAATAATGAATACTGGTACATGTTAAATGTCTTTGTGTACCTACAGGCACAATATAGCGTTCGTTACTTTGCAAGACCAAACTCTCGGAAGCTTACACCTTCTGTTTCTACCTTTCGCGAGATAGAAACTGTTTTACCGCTTGTGCACAAGCACCCAGCAGTTGCCTGTCCTTCCTTGCTAGAAAGCAAGGTAGCTCGTCTGTCCCCTTTGGAGGATAGGGCAAGCAGGAGAGTTTCTCTCCACGACACGTTAGCATAGGATGTTGCTAACCCAAGTCTAGTGATGAGTCTTGCACAGCGTTATGTACACTATCACCCAGCGAGGTGGGGGGCCAAGTTCGTCTGCCTGACGAAGGTATACGCTCTAACCCTTCTACCCGCATTGCTCACTGTGGCGAATCTTACCACCTTGAACTGCAAGTGCAAAAACCATTGTCTATAGCTCAGGCTATTTTTACCTCACTAGAGCACTCTGTGTGCTACTCACAGGTAGACAGGTAAGCACAGGTAGACTACACCTTACCCTGTGTGCTACTCGCAGGTAGACAGGTAAGCACAGGTAGACTACACCTTACCCGTGCACACTATGAAGGGTGTGTGCGTAAGCGCACCATATCAGCTCCCACCTTGCCTTCAGTCTACCTTGCAAGAGGAACAGCATGTTCCCTTATAAGGTAAGGTAGCTTTACCTGCACAAACCGGTTGTTTGGTTAGGCACTTGGATGGCACCCTCTTCCTTAGGGGAGCTGAGTGTAGGGAAGAGCGCAAGTCGACATCCTGTCAACCCCTTCCAGTCCCTGGTACTCCACCCAAGCCAAGGATACAGTCTTGTAGAGCTCAACCGGAAACAATACGTTCTCAAAAGATCCCCCTGGTTACTGGACCTTGTCCAGGCAGAGAAGCTAGTGGTCTCGAGACTTGCAGATCTTCCTCACCCGGTTCCACCCCCGGACATTCCAACCATTCCTTTGGGAGCTTCAACTTCCTCTAAGGGGAGTGAAGGTCCTACGGATTCTAGGTACAGTAGTTCTGCAAGGCAGGTTCCTTCTTGTGTCAACCCCAGGTCTCTTCCTTCTCAGGTGTTCGCAAGCTATCAGAGGTATCTGAATAATAAGGTTTCTATTGGCCAGGACCCTATCTGGGAGAAGCTGGTGGTGATTACCATCGTCCAACAGAGGAAACACTCACAGTTGTCTATATTAGTGCACCAGGTACGATCCCTACTGTGCTCTCTTGGTTAGGTTGACAGCTCAGTGTGACATCTACTTGTGCTCAGGTCAACCACCTTTTCTTTGTACTCACTCACACATTCTTGCCGGCTCGTGCGTGTGCATCTGTGGCCGCATGACTACCATAATGATCACCTGAGAGCCTGTCTCACCAATGGAGGTAGTGCTCGATATCCAGTCATGCGGTCTTCTAGCGCAAGGCTTGCATTCCATTTGCGAGCCAACAATGGTATTTCTTGACTCGTTTGTTGCTGGAGATCTTTAAAGCAGCTTCTACCACCTTGCCTGCTTTGAAAAATCCTTCAGTGTTGTCTAATTTACTTCAGACTATGACTTCCTGGAGAGGTAACGGTTTCCTCCCAAGCCTTCTGGTTATACTGTCTTGTACTGTAAGCAGGAATGCTACAGGTAGCCCTCTGGCACCAGCTCCTGAGCATATTCCTTCAGAAGATGTGTCTAGGGTGTAGCAGCACCTCGAGACAAAAGTTCAAGTCTAAAGCTGCCGAACTCAATCCCTTTTGGAAGTACTTGTGTGTATACCCCATTAAAGTGACCCAGGGGCATTGTAAGCCTAAGAAGCAGGTAACACCTCCTCCAGTGGGCACGTTCCCCCCCAGGACCCACAGGGTTTCGAGGTCTCCAAGAGACTTCATGTTTGTCAAATCTTTTATTGCAGAGACTATTGAGTATAAGCATAAGACACTTTCCACCACAGCCCCACAACCGAAACAAATTCCAGTTCAAGCCCCCACTAAGTCTCTTGAGGCTAGAGGGTGAAGGAGAAATCCAGCATTCTCTCTTTCACTTGTAAGGCAAGTGAGAGGAAAGACAAACTTGCTTTCGAAGAAATGGACTTTTAAACTTTTGAAGGATCCCAGTCTTCAGAAGTGAATGCAGTGTGCATTGGCCATACAGTTAACGAACTTCCAAGGCCTCTTTTCTCAGTAGCATTGCCTGATAATGGCAACAACCCATCTCAAGTCTGGACAGGTACCGGCTTTGAGGTGGGAGATGAATTATCACTCTGATACTTTGATAGGTGTTCTCCCTGCACCAGTTAGCCCCAAGGCTCTTGGTAGTCAGAAAGGCGAGTTACAAGTCGACCTTCCTGCAGGATCTCTTCTGCCTTAGATTGGTTAAAAATCTCAGTTAGGTTCCCTAATCCCCCCTTAAGGGAAGGGATGTGGCTATAGATTTTTTATGCCATTCTCCTAAAGCCAACAGACTACGGTTAGAGCTACTGTGGTCGAAGTTAGCTGAGGGGTTTAATTGCAAATGTTGACTCGCAGATTTCTTTGAGGAAGTATTATAAAATCCTTGTGTCGGCCTTGGCGCAAGGCTCAAGCAAGTAATAGTTGGTGGTGCAGTCAGTGGTGCCTTCCATTGCTGATGCTGCGAACATGGAGAGGATAGTGAAGGCTATTCTTCAGGCTACCTCCTGGATGGACCAGTGGTTGGGGACAGTTACTGTTGACTATTTAGCTAACACGGAAGATATGTCGGATACCAAGAAGTGCAAGGTTTTAAAGAACACTGTTCTTACAGATGCAAGTGCAATGGAGTTCTTAACCCAAAATGTGAGTAACCAGTGGGCCCACTTGGTGCTGAAGAGGTGCATCACCGCTGTCTTCAAGTTCCAGAAGCAAGTGCTAAGGAGAGAGATGCTTCAGCTCCATAACTCCTCTGTTAAGACCTCCTTCTTGTTCCCTCTCGAGGAAGTTGAGGCAGTGATCGAGAAGTGGAGGAAAGCGAGCCAGGACTCTCTCTCCTCCAACGACCTCTTACATCCTGGCCTATTTCTTCAGTCCCTGCTGGGCCTAAGGCTTCTCCAGTCGTGAAACAAGCTCATAAGGCCTTTAAGGAGGGTCCTTGGGAGCTCAACACAAATAAGGCTAACCCTCAGAGACTGCTCTTTCAGGGAAAGAAGGCAAGAGGATAAGGAAGGAAGGCTGGTAGACGTAGGCAATATTCCCGATGAGGAAGCAATCTCCCCACAGGTCTAGCGGTGGGCGGATACCTGAAGCTCAGGTGGCAGAGATGGCAGTGCCACAGGGCGAACTTTGGACAGTCAGTGGCCTCCACTTGGATTATGTTGTCCCGTTCATCAGCTCTTCTTCCCCTGGATTTGTCCTTCAAGGGTTGTGGTGGCCGATGGGGTAACGTCCCTGACTGGTGATCGCCAGACTAGGGTTCGAGACCCGCTCAAACTCGTTAGTTCCTTTGGTCACTGCAACCTCACCATCCTTGTGAGGTAAGATTCGGAGGTTTGGTTTATAGATCTATCTGCTGAGTCATCAGTAGCCATTGCGTGGCCCCCCTTGGTCCTAGCTTGGATGGAGAAGGGGCTTGGGTGCTGATCATATGTGTATATGGTCAGTCTCTAGAGCATTGTCCTGCTCGATTGGGCAATATCACTGACAGTCCAGTGTGTCCCAGATTGTGCCAGTGTTGTTTAGAGTATTTCAGTATTCGTGGACTTAATTTTATTATTAGAGTGCGTACAGTTGCTTGAAGAGACTATGCTATTCTATTGTGTTCAGAAGCTAAAGTTCCTCAAAAGAGGGAATTGTCTGAGCTGCTCACTCCAGGTTTTGATATACCAATAATTTTAAAACTGGATGTCATCCCTAGGGCAAGGAGAAGGTTATGTTTATTTGGACTGAGTACCCTACCTATCACAAAACCTACTATGAATGTGGATGTCACGATACTCGGATCATAAAAGTTTGTGGCAGGCAGAACTTTAATTTGCGTTCCATTTATCGAAATCTAGACTTTGATAACTCTGTCTTTAATTATCTACTTACCACTATGGATAAGATACAAGATGATGATAGAAAGACCTCTTATGTTTGTTGGTGATTTTAAGGCTCACTTTAGAGAGTGGTTGCCATGGCTTAGGAGCTTTAAACTTTGTTCCTGAATAAGACAATGGGCAAATTATATGTGAAATTATACTCAGTCTGATTCACCAGGTGTTATGACAAGCAAGGTTTGTCTTTCAGTTGTCAAGTCTGATCATACCGAGATTTTGTTAGTAATTAAGACTGAGCACCCTACCAAGAATATCTGCTTACTGGCCAACACCAGCCGTATTGCAACGACTGTTTGGTACCCTTGACAGTGAGGTATTTGTTGACCGAATGCCCCCACTTATAGTAGTGAAAGATATAGATATCTGTTTTAGGCTCAAGGTGAAGATGGCAGGTTCATCCTTACCAAGATTCTTGGACATAATGTGTCCTACCATGCTAGCAGTATTTTTAGCTTTACTTCAGAAGCAGGTCTTCTTAAAGCCATTTAACTTTTGAAATATCTATGCTTTTTTTTTATTTCAATTGAGTATTCTTGTATTCTTTATTTATAATAAATGATATCGGCGCCAATGACCTTAGATGTCAGGATGCTAGAAACCTCAAATCAATCTATTGTAAGAAAAAAGAAATCTATAAAATCTCAACCAGGCTGTATTGGCATTTTGAGTGATCATCTACATTTGAATAAACATGTAAACATAATCAGTAGGTTTATTCGTTCTTGTGTGTGGAAGTACAAAATCAGTGATGAAACCTGGTTCAATGATGGTTGTAGACATGCTAGTTTGGAGAAACTGGAAGCTATCATCTTTAGTAAAGTAGATCAAATTTTAATTGGAACAACTAATCTAAGAAGTGTTTCGTAAAATATTTGCTACAACACAGGAACAAAACTTTTTGGCTACCTAGTTATCTGCAGCCTCTCTTATATGCTTAATCTAACAGTTCCTCGTTTGGTAAAATCAGATGGCTATGTCACTCTGGCTGATGTCTTTGATAGTAAGCAGAGCAATTTGAGACTCAAATCTTCTTCCTTCCTTAAGCTAGACTAACTAGTTTAACTTTTCAATTATGTGACATTGAAATTCTTTGTATTGGCCCTTGATGCTTATGGAGGAATGCAGACACATTATATTTTTTGTCTTTTTTATAGACATGTGATTTCATAGCATGTAAGATTGGTAATCTTAATTCATTAGGTAAATGCATTTGTCGTAATGGTAATCTTGCTGATTACCTCCCAATTTCTGTATTCCCATATCTAAATTTTTCAACATTTATGGTCAAATGTCTAAATGTACGCTGAAGGCATTCCTCCGTTCCTTAGTTTGCAGTCTGGCTTTCTATGTGATGCCCTTTTAATTCCAGTGCTCTTAAAAATTCCATTGATTGTGATCATGAAGTTTGCATGATTGGCTTTGATTTTAGTGTAGCCTTTATTTGTGAAGCCCTTGCTTTCAAACTTGAACATGTGGGTGTAAGTTACTCTTTTCTTAGCACCATTAATGAAATTTTAAGTAATAGATTGCCCAGAGTAGCTATTGACGGGTACTATAGTGACTATAAGAATGTGATATTGGGTGTTCCACATGCTAGTGTTCTTAGCCCAATAAGATATGTGGTTTGGCTTATAAAATAATCTTGTTACATATGCAAATGATGATACTCTTTGTACATTAATTCCATCTGGTATCTTGATGATTGGCTAATTCTGTCTTCCTCCAGGATTGAGACAGACTTCTTTTATTTGCCACAATCTGCAGATTGTGGTGGATTGGGATAAGTAATCATATGAATCAAGCAAAGGCTGGAGTACCTGATTATGCCCATATACACAGTGGTAGTGAGAGTTTTCCCATTGGATAATAGTAACAGCATACTAATGGAGGTAGCACAACCATTCCTGTTCAAACAACAACTTCCGGATCAGCAGTGGCAACATCTTCTGAAGCTCCTTTTACCACCAGCAATCACTCAAGTGGTGTCGGAAACATCATTAGTCAGTAACCAGTGGAAACCTCCCCCCCCCCTTTTCCATCTGGTTTCAGTGGAACAAAAAATAGGGGTTGATCTACTCTATGGGTTGAACGCTGAGAACCTCAGCATGTGAACTCTTTACCTCCAGTAATGCTGCTGTTCTGATACATCCAAGGAGTGATGGGGTGCTCAACTGGGTAACCAGTCCGTCTCGGGAATATGTCCCACGTAAGAAAAACACTTTCACATCAGCACAATGGACATGCAAGCAGCACTGATAGCATTGCAAGTTTTGCACCAGTTTGATAGAGCACTCTATAGTGATAAGCTACAACACTGCCATTGTTGCTTGCTTCAACAAGCAAGTGGGCTACTGTTTCACAGACCTTTAGAGGTAAGTTGGCAAAGCAGGTGCTGTGGGCAGTTGATAATGCAGTAGAGCTGTCAGCGAGGTCCATTCCAGACAAGAAGAATGTTCTAGCAGTCTCTGTGTTGTTAGGGGCACAGTGTAGTCTCAGGAGTGGGCCTTTCATTCTATTATGGCAAAAGGGCTTCTTGCTCTGTGGGAGTCACCATTAAACCACTTGCTCACAGCTCGGTTGAACAAGAAACTTTCATTAGTTTCCTCTCTAGTCCCAGACCCATCAACAGGATTCGAGGATGCCTTCTAACACCCAGGGAAAATCCAGATACATATTTTTTTCCACTTTTCTATCTGATTCACCGAATACTCAAGAGACGGGTGATGACCTGGGCTTGGGTGATTCTGATGGCTCTCAAAGGGCCACACACTTAATTGTATCCAGATCAGCTGATATCCTTGTCTATATTTTTTAGAACTCTTCACATTAAGTCATATTTTCTTATTACTCAGACTACTTGACCAACCATACTAACTTTTCGAATTTCTTTCATTTGTTTTATTCAGTAAAATTTCCACCAATCACTATAGTCCATATTGTTGCATATATTATATAATTTTTACCTATATATATATATATATATGTATGTATATATATATATATATATATATATATATATATATATATATATATATATATATATATATATATATATATATATATATCTACAGCTTAGAAAACTTTTATCATTACACTATTCCACAAATTGGGAAACACAAAAGACCTAAAAAGATTACTGTCCAATAAGTTTACTCTCCGTAATGTATAAAATATTTACAAAGGTCACATTAAGCCGAAAAGAAAGACAGCTAGGCTTTACTCAACAAAGAGAGCAGGCTGGCTTTAGAAGTGGATATTGAACAACTGACCATATCCATGTAATGTAACCAGCTAATAAAAAAGTCAACGGAGTATGATGAACCACTATATATGGCATTTATAGACTATGAGAAAGCTTTTGATTCTGTCAGAATCTCAACAGTAATAAAAACCCGTCAAAGACAAAGAATAAATGAATCTTATGTTAGAATACTTGATATTTGTACAGAAAGTACAGCAATCCTAAAACTACATAAAGATAGAGAAAAAGGTCTGGTTGAGAAAGGAGTTACACAGGGAGACCCCCATCTCTCCTAAATTATTCAAAGAATACTTAGGAGTTTGTAAAAAATTAAATTGGGAAAATGTAGTATTAATGGGGATACTTTTAACAACTTAAGATTTGCAGATGGCATAGTTGTATTTAGTGAATCATGGGAGGCATTGTAGATGTTAGATTTAAATAGAAAAAGCAGAAACGTAGAACTGCAAATGAATGAGTAAAATGTTCAATGAAATTTATGAAAATGCAGAGACAAGAAATAAGAAGATATATGGACGAAATTTTATAAATTGTTAATAAATATACGTACTTAAGACAGACAGTAAGTGTATTCCTAGGACATGAGAGCAAAAGTGAAAGAAGGATAAGCCTGGGATGGAGAACTTATGGAAAACGAATGAGATTATGAAATGTAAAATGTCACTTTCTTTAAAAAGATAGATATTTAATGGGATGGTCCTACCAGTTTTAACATATGCATCAGAAAATTGGAGCTTTAGCGCATAAGCTAGTAACAACGCAAAGAACTAGGGAAAGAATAATGATGGGAATAACACTAAGCGGCAGAAAAGGTCAACATAGATACGAGAGCAAACTAAAGTAAAGGATATTCTAACATGTAAGAAAAAGAAATGGACTTGGGCAGGACATATAAGAAGATTGAAAGATTATAATAGATGGACATTAAGAATAACAGAATGGGTTCCTGGAGATTACAAAAGAAGCAGCGGAAGGAAGAAAAGATATTTGACGAACTAAGTTTGCGGGTGTGGACTGGCATAGAAAGACCATAAACAAGCACAATTGGAAGGACATGTATAAGGCCTTTGCCCTGCAGTAGACTATATATATATATATATATATATATATATATATATATATATATATATATATATATATATATATATATATATATTGTGTGTATATATATATACACATATATGTATATATATATGTTACGGTCATTTTGAGGAATTGGTCATTTTGCAAACTGCCCGGTCATTTTGGAAAAAGACCAAAATATCTGTCAGTATGCAAAAAGCCCAAAATATTGTGGTCATTTTGGAAAATGACCAGAAGTTTGGTCATTTTGCAAAATGACTATTAGTATCGTTGGTCATTTTGTAAAGTTACCCCCCAATAGCTGCTGGTCATTATGTAAAAATAAACAAATAGTAACTTAAAATTGAAAAAATAAACAAATAGTAACTTAAAATTGAAAAAATAAACAAATAGTAACTTAAAATTGATTAGGAAAAGTCTAAGTATTAATAAAGGTGTGTTTTATTTATTCAACATTAAAAAGTTACATTACACATTACAAGTATATTAGAGTATTGAAACAACTAAAACTGAACTTGAAAATTATTTCAACAATTATCAAAATTAGCATTATCTGACTTGTTTGAACAAGAGTTGCTGCATTTACATCTGCTGTGGCACAATACTTCGTTTTTGAAGCATTTACAGCGTCTGCTCCGACATGACTGGGTGCAGCTACACTTACTGATCCCCTGGCCATGTCGCATAGAGTCAGCAATAGCTACCTCTCACAGACTGACTTCGCGATCCTTTATTACCCCTTCGAGTGACAAATTTTTCAGCACATAAAGTGAACTGATTCCGACTGTACACCTGTTTCATTAAACCATGTTTTGTCCCTAGTTTGTAAGTTCCGCTATCCATTGTCTCAGTTATAATTGCCTTTGCATTCGCAAACTCCGCTCGTCCACGGTCAACAAGTGGAATAGGAACCATGACAGTGTCCCCTGCAAGGGCTGGCTTGAAACGCTGTACTGATTTATCCTTCATTTTTTTTAGCTTGCTTCCCTTGTATTTTCGAATCCTTCGTTCAGCATGAATGCTACGATTTCTATTGCATAGGCAACAGAGCACAGGGTCATCAACATTGTCATTTGCAAGAACAGCGTTATCTGATCACGTGAAATGTTTGCATATTTTTCGTTGGTTGCCTTACACATACTAGTTCTTCCTCCGTGGGCAATTGTGTGATGAATAGCTAGAAGTACATCAAACATATCTTCAGCACAAACGAATCGCAGCTGAGTTCCTTTCCTCTGCAACTTTTGCATGGTGGTACCCTTAATTGTGACCATATTTTTTATTTCCGTCCTCGGCCGGACCTCCGTAGGAACTAACTGACACTAGACTTTTCCAAATCAACTTAAAGTTACTATTTGTTTATTTTTGCATAATGACCAGCAGCTATTGGGATAACCTTACAAAATGACCAACGATACTAATATTCATTTTGCAAAATGACCAAACTTCTGGTCATTTTCCAAAATGACCACAATTATTTGGGCATTTTGCATACTGACAGATATTTTGGTCATTTTCCAAAATGACCGGGCAGTTTGCAAAATGACCAATTCCTCAAAATGACCGTAACATATATATATATAAATATATATATATATATATATATATATATATATATATATATATATATATATATATATATATATATATATATATATATATATATATATATATGTATGTGTGTGTGTGTGTATTTGTTTGTTTGGTATTAAATTAGATTTATTCTCGTCTCTCTGTGCAAGTTTCTGGCCCATTATCTTATTTCATAAGGATGCATAAACAATGTCATAACATCTGTATCTACATACGCAACTGTTTTCGCTGGTTCAAGTATGCAAGAGAATTAATGGACCAGTTACGACTCCCTTGTGTATGACAAGACTATATGGCGCTCATTTGCATGATCATTTAATTTTACATGCCAATATAAATAAGTAGATATTCTTTTTTACTCATTTACCAATTTGATATGTTTGGTTATTCTGGCATTATCGTTTTGTTATCCTCTTTTCTTGTAAGTGGAATTATTTGTACACAAACGTTGAAAATAATCAGGCGTTGGCAGTTTGATTTGCACAATAGGAAAGTATATTTAATGAATATTTAAGTGGTGATTGCCAAGGTATCTTGTCCCGTCTGATGTTCTTAAAATTGTTATGGCTTCTAATGCGGTAAATATATTATTAGCGATGATTAATGTAGTTTTTGTTTCGTCACAGGATCGTATCCAATCATAGTCATTGAGAAATTTCTTTGCCGGGTAAATTTAGTTTGCGATTTCCTCGTTAGACTCAAAGTGTACCGATGTTGTATTACTATAGCACACTAACTATATCAATAATGTGTGGGGGAAAGAAAAGTCTTATTTCGTTCAGCCTCTCCAGAACACAAACTATGTTCGGTGTAAACGGTGTTTGGCAGTTTATCGTTTGTTTCCAATAAAAGCATTTAGTGAGAACCCATATAAGCGACGCCCACTATGCTCCTTTAATATCCAGACATTGTGGCCGCTCTTAGCCCTTACAGCTATGGCCACTTTCCAAAATATACCGCGTCTCGAAAATCGTGAAAATTGGAGAAAGGGGAAAACTTGGGAGCCGAGCTACTTGGTGATTCCTCCTCGGCCCGTTATGAGCTCTGATAAAAAGTTTGGAAATTATATTCCGGTTCCGAGCGGAATTTTTACCAGGGCGAAATTTTAACGGCGCGTTGGAGGCCGTTGCTTTTGGATCCACTTATGCTAATCGTTCAGAAATTACACTTGCCACAAGATTGAGTTGGCCGTTTGGCCGGACCCGCCAGCTCTCCAGCCGGGCTAAAAGCGCCTTTCGAAATAGCGGCGGAATTCCCCTCCCGCCAAAAAATTTGTGAGAACGTCTCCTTTTCCCCGCTATCATTCCGCTTATTTTCTTGGTGCACAAGAAAACGCTGCTGTTGCTCTGGCCACTATTACTATCATCCCCAGGCCCCCTCGCATATCTCTCTCTCTCTCTCTCTCTCTCTCTCTCTCTCTCTCTCTCTCTCTCTCTCTCTCTCTCTCTCATCGTGCCTTCTAGACCATCGGATATTCTTTTTTTTGTTTGAATTATAATATGAAACGAACATTTGATTGCTTTATAGAAGAGTTATAATTTTCTCGATCTTTAAACAAGTCCATTCTTCATAATACTTCTATTGGTAAAACTGTCCGTCGAAATTGATGAGCATAAACGATTGAGGAAGAAAGACAATGTTTGTATAGAAAGGAATAGGGAAAGGAGAAAGGAAACCATAATTGGAGGGAAAGTCACACAAAACGAGGAACTTTTTCAATCCCCAATAAATGTTCACCTTAGGGTATTGTTTCAAAGAATCAAGGAAGGGAAATGAAGTAAGGAATCAAGAATAAAGCGATCCTCCGGGGGGTAAGAGAGGAAGCCCCCCTCTTCAGAAGCCTCGATAAAGGGTCTTAGGGTGGTGTCCCAAGCGGTGGCCTGATAATATGCTAACATATGCAGAATTTCGTCGGCAATATTGGCCTTGTTCCAGACCTAAAGCGGCGGACGACGCTGGCGATGGTCTCTTGGGAGGCTGAATATAAACCTCCTGTAACGAGCTGTATCAAAAAAAAAAAGCATCGTAGAACCGAATTAAGAACTTCGATGGCGACCTTTTCCGGTCGATCGACTTGGCCTCTGTTTCCTCTTGGTTTTTCTTCTGTTCACTGTTTTTTTTTTTTTTTTACGTTTTTTGTTTCTTGCTTTCTTCTTATTGTGCAATCCAGTCTGTCCACAGTCTTATTAAGTTTGCTATATTTACTCAATTTTACTATTTTTATTATGGTCTTCCTCTCCATTTCTGTGTTTTCCGTTTGCCTATTATTATTATTATTATTATTATTATTATTATTATTATTATTATTATTATTATTATTATTAATATTATTAATATTATTATTGAATGATACCTTCTTCATTGGGATTAATACACGAGTTACCATATTTAAGCCTACTTTAGCCTATGTTATAGTTGATAGATTAGCTTGGGATTTTTTTTTTTAGTAGTGTACGCAATAATGATAATCCTAAATTTGAGTATTGCATACAGCTCTTGTTTGGGTCCCGCAGGAATTTTCCGAAGCGGGAATGTCTTTATCTTGGTTTTGATTCAATGTGTAGTACATATCAGAATATAAAGGCCAACACCCATATACAATATACGTATAGTAGCATTCACAACATTTTGATTGTAATGACAACTTTAATTCTTACCCAGCGCGAGCAACCCTGTACGGAGTTAGCTTGGAGGTGCACTGTAGGCATTTCTAAAAAGCTACACTCATTTTAGCTAATGAAAATAATTATGATAGTGACGACAATGCCCTTTTACCTTTCCAAACGACTTGAACCTTGTCCACGAAATAATTCAACGTAATATTGTGTAATTTATAAGTATTTAAAATTTTCTCTACCCACCCCACCCGCGTTTTTAAGCTAATTGTTCAACGGCATTGCTGCGTAAAGAATGTTAACTTAACATGAGAATATTGTAGTAGATGAACCAGGAGTAAAATACCAATTCTATTCATGGAATTTGGGATATACGTCCTGAAATGAGGGGGGAATTCAGGGCTAACTAAATAACCCCTGTACTATACCTCCGTTCAAGCTTTCTTTCTTCTATCTTGGTGTTCAACTTATTGGCTTTTATTTGAAGTTGCACATTGTTACTGAAAGGCCTTAATGCCTGGCCTTAAGGCCCAAGTTCACAAATCGAATCCCACCAGTGCGGGTTGATGCTGTTGTGATTTTTTACCCAGACGTTAGAACTCTGTGATCAACCTGCTAATTGATGTTGGTACTGTATCACTGATATTATTGCATATCTTATCTGTTTTACTGATGTCATAAATGTAAGATCACTGTACCCCTATTGTAACTCTGTATATGGCTTTTGCTGAAATAAAGATTATTATTATTATTATTATTATTATTATTATTATTATTAAGGGGAAGAACTGCCTGCACCTTAAAGTTTTCTTTGGCACTATCTTCGAGACGTAGTTTATTAGCAGAACTTTACACTGTAGTCACCTATCGGTGGGAGAAATTAGTAGTACAATTCACTTGATGACTGCAGGTAGGCAACAATGGTCTTTCCAACGTTCACTTAGCCCCTCGTTGCACCCATCCATCTTTTAGTCGTTCACTTTCCCTTTCTTCTCCAGCTCTTTGCCCAATTTTTACCTCTTATCGTATCTATGAGGTTTTCTCTTGGTTGTCCCTTTTGGGCTGAATGGTCTCCCAAGTCCCAGTGTGGGGTTATATGGCCTAAAATCCATGAATCCAGAATACACGACTTGTTATGTGCCATGTTTTCACTCATTCAACTGGTTTCCGTACTCTATAAGCCACGATTATCATTGGGTAACCTGTAGTGAGATTAAACAAATTCAAAATAGGATTTATTTACTTGTCATGTACCGGGGAATATTGCACATAGCTTTATAAAGAGAACGTTTGATTTAGTATATCAGCTGGTACTCCATGTACAGTTTCAGTGGCAATACAAATTTAAGAAGTTTATGTAACTTTGTTTGAATAAAACGTAATGTTATGCTAGAAATTCCCCTTTTCATGGGGGATAAGTCATATAATTTAATATGTTTATATGTATATGTGTGTATATATGTGTATACATATGTATATATATATATATATATATATATATATATATATATATATATATATATGTGTGTGTGTGTGTATATATATATATATATATATATATATATATATATATATATATATATATATATATATATATATATATATATATATATATATATACAGTATATATATATATATATATAGAGAGAGAGAGAGAGAGAGAGAGAGAGAGAGAGAGAGAGAGAGAGAGAGAGAGAGAGAGAGAGAGAGAGAGAGAGAGAGAGAGAGAGATTATATATGTAATGATGTGCAAGGTTGTTGGCCTACTGCATATTATACGAGTACCGGTATTATATTTTTCAACATTCTTGTCCTTTCGCGTTCCCCATTGAAGGGTATTGGTCCGAGAAGGCTGCAGCCTTCAGGTATTTTAGTAAGATTTTAGTGTTTTGGGGTTGCTGGACCTGCGCCGGTTTTTTTACCCATTGAAGAGTTTGGCATCTCATTAACAGCTAATTGTACTAGTGATCGGTAAACCATGTTCAATCAAATATGAGTCTGACAGGGAAGTTGGTCAAATGTCTTTGAGGCTGTTTTCTGAAAAATGTGCTGCTGTTATGTTATGTAGGTATTTACTATGGTTACTCATTGGTGAACTAAAGCCAGTGCTGGTAGAGCCTTTTAAGTTAGGGGTGGACCCAAGAGTATATTTTTTCCCCGAGTGCCAGGATGAATATTGGTGTGTTAAATTTGCTGTAGCGTTCACAAAGAACACGTGTTTATGCTGAGTAGTATACAGTACATTAGGATTGGTCAGGAAAGCAGTCAGTCTTTCTTCATGTGATATATCAAATTTATATCTCAAAAATAAGAAGAGAAAATTACTGACCCCGTGTATTGCCGTATTTATAGGGTTTACACGGAAGTTAAGAGGATAATTAGTTTATAATTTAGTTTTATCATTAATTATGCCGTATTTATAGGGTTTACACGGAAGCTAAGAGGATAATTAGTTTATAATTAAATTTTATCATTAATTATGCCGTATTTATAGGGTTTACACGGAAGTTAAGAGGATAATTAGTTTATAATTTAATTTTATCATTAATTATTATTTTTTTCATCAAAGAAAATCATTTCTTAGGACTATACACGTTTTGCTCGGAGCCAATACATAGAAACTTATCAAGTAAGTAAGTAAATCAGTCAAAGAAGAGATCGCTCCAAAGAATGAGGGGAATGTTGCAGTGTAGGGGGTTGCAACGTCCAGTTATTCAACTTTCAACTTTCTCGTAAGGTTTATGAGGCTGCAAGTGGTTTGGAAATTTTGGGCATAGTGGTTCATATTCCAATTAGGAATTACAGGACGAATTTGGCAGCTATATTTTTCAATACGTGTATATGTATACACACGCATTTTATTATATTCATATAATGTATATATATATATATATATATATATATATATATATATATATATATATATATATATATATATATATATATATATTAATGTATGTGTAAATATATATCATATGAATATAGGCCAATTTTACTAGCACTCGATA
Source organism: Palaemon carinicauda (assembly GCF_036898095.1). NCBI lineage: Eukaryota > Metazoa > Arthropoda > Malacostraca > Decapoda > Palaemonidae > Palaemon > Palaemon carinicauda. The sequence goes on along the minus strand of NC_090729.1, from coordinate 171,715,776 downwards.
TTTTAATTAATGTAAATATCAACCACAATGGCATTTAATACCGTATTCTACCTTGGGAATATATATCCAACGGAATTCATTTATGGTAATAGTGGGTTTGTCTAGCAAGGACAATTTATTTAAGTATATAACGATCAGGAATTCTATATGCTTTTCATTATATATATATGTATATATATATATATATATATATATATATATATATATATATATATATATATATATATATATTATAATGTAAATATCAACCACAATGGCATTTCATACCGAATTCTACCTTGGGGCTATATATCCACTGGAATTCATTTATGGTAATAGCTTCTGGCTGGGCAGAGATTCAAACTCGTGCCTCTCAGCCAAAACTATGCCTGCGAGGACTCTATCAGCTGACCAGCATTAGTTTCGGCTGAGTAGCACGCGTTCCAATCTCCGTCCAGCCATTCAAACTCGCACCACTCAGCCGAAACCATGCCTGCGAAGACTCTACCAACTGAGCAGGCTTGGTTTCGGCTAAGTGGCATGAGTGCGAATCTCTGCCCAGCCAGAAGCTATCACCGTAAATGCATATCAGTGGACATATATTTCCAAGGTAGAATTCGGTATTAAATGCCATTGTGGTTGATGTTTACATATATATATATATATATATATATATATATATATATATATATATATATGTATATATATATATATATATATATATATATATATATATATATATATATATATAATGAAAAGCATATTGAATTCCTGATCATTATATATTTAAATAAATTGTCTTAGCTTAGTAAACCCACTAGTTTTACAGATAATTGAGAATGTACTTTTATTAAAGATTATGTTTTAATGTCGATCTTTAGATAGCTTTCTATTTCCGTGCTGCTTCAAGGTTGCTAGTATTCCAGTGTGGCGTGTGGAACAATCTGTCCATAGTCATAAGCCTACTGATACAATGACGCTCCATTAGTTCGTTTTCACGGTTGCTACTTGATTACAACTCAATTACAGATAATGGTCTTTAGGCTTTTCTCTTGATGAAGGGAGATGCGAAAAGAGAACTCGCATGCTTGCACATTTCTAATATCGACACAGTTTGGATAATTTTTAATCAACTGGATGATTGAAGATATCAACTATTGTTGAGATAGACAAATATGGTCGTACTTTCACCTAAAGTAAAATTGATAGTCTTCTATGAAAGCAATGTTTTATGAAAAGATACAGTAGAGGCAATGGGAAAAATAATCAGTAAAATTGATGGTCTTCTATTTGCTTATGAAAGCAATGTTTTAAGAAAAGATACAGTAGAGGCAATGGGAAAAATAATCAGTAAAATTGATGGTCTTCTATTTGGTTATGAAAGCAATGTTTTATGAAAAGATACAGTAGAGGCGATGGGAAAAATAATCAGTATATTTGATAGTCTTCTATTTGGTTATGAAAGCAATGTTTTATGAAAAGATACAGTAGAGGCAATGGGAAAAATAATCAGTATATTTGATAGTCTTCTATTTGGTTATGAAAGCAATGTTTTATGAAAAGATACAGTAGAGGCAATGGGAAAAATAATCAGTATATTTGATAGTCTTCTATTTGGTTATGAAAGCAATGTTTTATGAAAAGATACAGTAGAGGCAATGGGAAAAATAATCAGTATGTTTGATAGTCTTCTATTTGGTTATGAAAGCAATGTTTTATGAAAAGATACAGTAGAGGCAATGGGAAAAATAATCAGTATGTTTGATAGTCTTCTATTTGGTTATGAAAGCAATGTTTTATGAAAAGATACAGTAGAGGCATTGGGAAAAATGATCAGCGAGTATTGTAATGTGCGGATTGTTTATTTCTACGTTATGTAGGATTCTCGTAACGTTGGGTAAATCCCGAAAGTTCAACAAAGACAAGAGTTGATGAAGCATGAACACCTGCTCAGATGTGGGTAGCATCAGTCCCTTTATTTATATACACACACACACACACACATATATATATATATATATATATATATATATATATATATATATATATATATATATATATATATATATGTATGTATGTATGTACTTATTATATTTAGATATGTATATATATATATATATATATATATATATATATATATATATATATATATATGTTCTAAAGCAGTTACTACTCCAAGAACTATGGAAAGAATAATAATGGGATAAACACGGAGAGACGAAAAAAACAACATAGGATACGAGAGCGAACTGAAGTGGAGGATAATCTAGCAACATGTAAGAAAAAGAAATCGACATGGGCAGGGCATATAATGAGAATGACAAATAATAGTGGACTGTAAGAATTATAGAATGGGTCTTTAGGAATTGTGAAAGAAGCAGGGGAAGAAAGAGAAGACGATGGATTCTCGAAATTAGAAAATTTTCTGGTATAAACTGTCATAGAAAGACCACAAATACACGCAAGTGGAAGCGTACGTCTGAGGCCTTTGTTCTGTAGTGGACTAGTAACGATTAATGATGGTGATATATATACACACACACACATATATATATATATATATATATATATATATATATATATATATATATGTGTGTGTGTATATGTTATATATATATATACATATATATATATATATATATATATATATATATATATATATATATATATATTATATATATATATATATATAATATATATATATATATATAATATATATATATATATATATATATATATATATATATATATATATATATATATGTGTGTGTGTGTATGTTATGTATATATATACATATATATACATATATAATGTATATATATATATATATATATATATATATATATATATATATATATATATATATATATATGTGTGTGTGTGTGTGTGTGTGTGTGTGTGTGTGTGTGTGTATGTATGTGTCATGGTAGGGATGGATTAATTTTGAGTCTAAATACTGATTCATGAAATCGATAAGAATATTTACAGTGGATTTTAATGAACTTATCTATCTCTTAATGCCTCCTTGGTGGAGTCCTTGCCCAGGCAGAAGCATTTATAATAATAATAATAATCTTTATTTCATCAAAAGCCATATACAGAGTTACAATAAGGGTACCAGAATTTTCATTATCAATCACAAATTGCATTTAATATTTAATTCAACCGTACTGTATAACCATTGTAAATACCCGTATGTCTTGTATGATAAAGGATTTTGCCTGATCAAGGACTCGAACCTATGCCTCTGAGTAAGAACAACCCCATCAGTAGATTCTATCAAGAAAGATGTAAGTTCATTCCTACATATTCTTATCAAATTCATGAATCTGTTCTTGGACTTGTCATCAATCCATCTCTACCATATCTCATTAATGAGTTCGTAACACGTATCTTATTTATTATGAAATTATTTGTCACTAAAATGTGACTTTAATAGATATAACTTTCAACCTCAAATTGAATTTGATATTGATTTCAACCTGGGTAATAAATGTCATAAAGGAATTTTATATGGATATATATTCTCTAGGTAGAATTCAACATTGGATTTCATTTGTGGTTTACGTTATATGTATATGTGTATATACATATATATATATATATATATATATATATATATATATATATATATATATATATATATGTATGTATATGTATATATATATATATATATATATATATATATATATATATTTATACTGTATATATATATATATATATATATATATATATATATATATATATATATATATATATATATTTATACTATATATATATATATATATATATATATATATATATATATATATATATATATGTTTGATAAATTTTGCACATTTAAACGTGTTTTTCATATTTCAAATAAGCCATATTTTTAACACATTACAGTCTGGATTCTCTTAACAACCTCGGGAACAGAGCCACAGGCGAAATCACTCAAAGACTATATTACACTAAAGTCTTTGAGTGATTTCGCCTGGGGCTCTGATCCCAAGGTTGACTTTAATGTGCCAATATATATGGCCTATTTGAAATATATATATATATATATATATATATATATATATATATATATATATATATATATACTGTGTATATATATAATGTATATATGTGTATATATGTATGTATATGTATGTATATCTATGTATTATATATATATTATATATATAATGTATATTTGTGTATATATGTATATATATATATATATATATATATATATATATATATATATATATATATATATATATATATATATATATATATATATATATAATGTATACTTGTGAATATATGTTTGTATTTCAATCTATCTATCTATCTATCTCTATCTATCTATCTATCTATCTATCTATATATATATATATATATATATATATATATATATATATATATATATATATATATATATATATAAAATTGAGTCATCTATCCATACTTTCTTGATTCTGCAAATTAAATCATGCCCGAAGCTGTTCCTTTTTATTCAAGTGCCACCGATAATGAGGTGGAATTGTTAATGTTAGTAGATGATATTGTGCTGATCAGCGATAGTGAAGAGAAACCGGCGAAACTAATTAAAGATTCGAAAAGTGTTTTAAAGATAAGGAAGTTGAAAGTAAATATGAGCAAGAGGGTTGTTATGAATGTGAATTTAAATCTGGAATATGGAGCAATGATTGTTAATATGGAGCAAGAAAGAGTGGACCTCCTGTAAGTATTTTCAGTTGATGTAACAGATGATAAAAAAAAAAAAAAAAAAAAAAAAAAAAAAAAAAAAAAAAAAAAAAGAGAAGCCACATGAAACTTGAGTTGGCGTTGTAATTATTTTGATATCGTTTAGAAATAAAAAAACAGACTGATGTTTATGAAATTAATTGTTTGCTTAGTATATATATATATATATATATATATATATATATATATATATATATATATACTGTATATATAAATGTGTATATATATATGTATATATATTTATATAGATATATAGATATACTATGTATATATATATGTATGTATAAATGTGTATATATATTTATATAGATATATAGATATACTATGTATATATATATGTATGTATAAATGTGTATATATAGATATAGATATAAAGATATACTGTATATATATTATATATACACCTATATATATATATATATATATATATATATATATATATATATATATATATATATATATATATATATATATATATATAAAGGCTGTATGGGATGAGAATTGTTCTGTACAAGTAGAGGTTTGAAAATAGTAGAAATTTATTCCAAGTGAATAGTACCGTGTATGTATGAGAGTTTAACGAATTGCTTTTGAAACTTGTAAGTAGTTGTACTGCAACCAAAATTTTCAAATAATAATATTTGCAGTAGGAAAAATTCGTAATCATATATGCATACTTACCAGTGCGTTCCATAATCAGTTGTTTAATATTTTTATTATTATTATTATTATTATTATTATTATTATTATTATTATTATTATTATAGCTTTGTTATACATCCCTATTGAAGCTCGCTGGCTGTAAAATCTACCTTTGTTGTTTTGCGTGAAATTTTATGTTTGCATTTCTATATTATTTTGTTGCCTTTATCATGATTATTTACTATTCGTGTAATTTTTATTTCTTTTTTGGTCTGTTGAGCCAGCTATGATGTTATTTTGTCCAATGTGAACTCTAATTGATATCTTTATCTTAACCTGTCGCTGCCAGTATCTTTTGTTATTATGAATAAGAGATATTATTATTATTATTATTATTATTATTATTATTATTATTATTATTATTATTATTAGCCAAGCTATAACCCTAGTTGGGAAAGCAAGATGCTATTAGCTCAAGGGCTCCATCAGGGAAAAATAGCTCAGTGACGAAAGGAAACAAGGAAATAAATAAAGAAACAAACGATAGTAGAATTAATGAAAAATTAAAATTAAATATTTAAAAAAACATTAACAACATTAAAACATGATTCCTATATAACTATAAAAATACTTATGTCAGCCTGTTCAGCATAAAAACATTTGCTGCAACTTTGAACTTTTGAAGTTCTACTGATTCAACTACCCGATTAGGAAGATCATTTCACAACTTGGTCACAGCTGGATAAAACTTCTAGAATACTGTGTAGTATTGAGTCTCATGGTGGAGAAGGGATGGCTATTAGAAATAAACTGCATGCCTAGTAGCACGAACTGGATGGAACTGTCCGGGGATATCTGAATGTAAAGAATGGTCAGAATTATGAAAAATCTTATGCAACATGTTAAATGAACTAATTAAACGACGATGCCAAAGATTAATATGTAGATCGGGAATAAGAAATTTAATACACCCAAATATTTATGTATGTACTGTATATGTGTATATATATATACATACATATTTATGCATTTTGTGGTTTTAGGATTGTGGTGGCCGTAGTGGTAACGTCCCTGAATGGTGAACGCCAGACAGAGGTTCGAGTCCCGATCAAACTCGATAGTGCCTTTGGTCACTGCAACCTCACCATTTTTGTGAGCTAAGGATAAGGGGGTTTCGGGGAGGAGCCTGTAGGTTTATCTGCTGTGTCATCAGCATCCATCGCCTGCCCTTCCTTGGTCC
>NC_090729.1:171681674-171699174 GCF_036898095.1 Palaemon carinicauda | reverse complement strand
TTTTTTTTTTCTTCTTCTTTTTTTTTATGCTGTTGCTTCAATGCTATATAAAGCTCCATTATACCCCGAGAGACTTTAAAAAACCTTGGAACCTTCTCAAGCTGTTTGACTTGCTTTCTGATGACTTTTGAAAAAGTTCTCATAGTCGCTTCTCTTACCTACTACCCGTCAAGGGGGGAATTTTTTTTTTCCTCGAAAGAGATAAGTGTGTATTAAGAGACACGATAATGGTAATGGCTGGGGATGGCGCCTCGGCCTCCTTAACAACTTCCGCTGATAGTCTGCTGGCTCTCTTTGTAAACTCTTAAATACTTTTTCTCTTTTGCCAACATCTTAAGTAGGGGCTTAGTGAAGTAAGTGCTGTGGCGATTTATGTTGCACTCGCTTGCCCTTCTCCTAATGCCTCACTTATTTTTTTTTTTTTATTTATTTATATGTTGCTTTTGCTAATGAAAGCTTACAATTTCTTGAGGAGAGTATATTTTTTCCGAGAGAAAATAGCTTCTGATTTGGACACATTGTAGTAGGCCTACTGTATAATACCTAATAGCTTAGTAATTTAAACACTGCGAATTGATAGTAATTCCCTTTATTATTGTAAGCTTAGTTAATTTAATCATCCTTGTTTAAATAATGAGAAAAATGTAAGTAGAATAAACCTTCATTTTCTTCTTAATTATTGCCGTTTTTGTTTTCGTTAGTTACCCGTAACTCGTCTATCCTATTTTTGAGATTTTCTTTCACCACCATGTTGTATGACAGTAATTTTCGCAATATGTACATATATCGGAAGGCTTGGAACATTTAGTCAAAATCTACAAAATATAGACCTTGGAACAACCCTGTGTGGTCTAATGTTGCTCTGAAATCACAAATACGGTAGACCCTAAAAGTACAACCAATGTTATACGGTTGTTAATAACCTTCGTGTAACGCGATCAAAACATTTAGTCCTAACTATCGCTTCGATAAGGTAACAAAAAATAATGTCTCGCTTCGATTAGGTAAAAAAAAAAAAAGTCTCACTTCTATAAGGTAAAAAAAAAACTCTCCCTTTGATTAAGTTAGAAAAAAAAAGTCACTTTTATAAGTCTCAATTCGATTAGGTAAAAAAAAAATGTCTCGTTTCATTCAATAAGGTAAGAAAAAATTTCCATTAGATAATCGTAAGTTAATTTGCAACTTTATCTCGTCGATGCTGTTTCCTTATTTCCTGGATGTATGCTAAGAAAAGACGTTGACTTTGACATTATTTTGTTGACATTAATTACATCTGCTTGTTTTATGTAAATAAGCTGCACGATGGTTAACAAGAGATGTTAAATCTACTGCTTATAAGGAATATCTAGAAGAGGATTATATTGTAAAAGTAGTTGAAATTTTTTTGAGTATATGTGTAAGTGTTGTGAACTTTAATTTTCATCCCATGTAAATGTCAGCGGTAGAGGTTTTCTAGCTTAGATGTTAAAAAAGAAAAGAAAAAAGAACACGTATGAAGGGTTGGGGCCGGATTGTTGCAACCATAATGGAAAGAACTGGGTTACCTTGATGCTACATCCAATTTTTATAGGCAAATATAGCATTCAGAACTAGAAGATCTTTCCAAAACATGTTTTCAAACATCCAAACCCTATTCTGCTAGAGGTGATGTAGAAAATTGGATGGGAGGGGAAGGTTAGGTTAAGTTAGGAAAGATAGGAATATATGTAGACTGTCTTGGAAAATTTAATTGAATATAGTTTAGTTGAATTAAGTAAAACGCACTGCAGCCGTTCTTGAAGAAATATGGACGTATGTCAGAATTTTTTCACAGAAATTTCTAAAACTTCTTGTTACCAACAACTTTTAATTTCGTCTCCATCACCACATTTTATTTTCCTATTGGCATCCTCCTCCGTCTCCGTCTCTCATTTTTCATCCTTACCCTCCCTCCGTATCCCCTCTATTTTCTTCTCAGGCCTTCTTCCCCTTCCCCTCCCCTCCCCTTCCCTTCCCTTCCCCTTCCCCCTTTTCGCACGTCTTGAGACGAGCCACTTGCAAGAGATGAGTAAGACGGGGGTCACTCACTCAATCATTTAAGAGGTCTCGCAGGCCCTTCCCCCACGGCTGCGTCCGCACTTAAAAACTCGTTCCAACAAGTTTTATTTTATATTTCCCAAAATTAGCGGTCCTGAAAGCCCAAGTTCCGCGGGGAACGGCTGCCTCTGATGCCCGTTACGAAAACAGCAACGTCCGGACGTGACGGGGTCGTTTATGTGAAGACGGCACCAACAATTCTGCCCTCCGAAAAACACAAACGAGACGACCGTTTGTGGCCTTAATAAGATTTTAACTCTCTCTCTCTCTCTCTCTCTCTCTCTCTCTCTCTCTCTCTCTCTCTTTTATTTATATATTATATATATATAAATATATATGTGTATATATATGTATGTATATACACACACACACACATATATATATATATATATATATACATATATATTAACTATAGGGTTTCCCGATTAAATCTCCAACAAAAGGCAATACAAAGAATGTAATAATCATAAATGTAACCGTTAAAATGTTTTTTAGGTCATTATTATTTGGATTCTCTCTCTCTCTCTCTCTCTCTCTCTCTCTCTCTCTCTCTCTCATATGTATATAACGTATATATTTATCTATATGCAATGATTTATTAAAAAAAAATTGAACAATTCCAGATATAGAACAGGATAACTGCCCAATCAAGAATTAACCTTTTGTTGAAAACTTCCACAATGGCAGCTTCCTCCTGTTTCTTTACTCAAGGCTCTTCAACTCATCAAAAGCACATCTAGTTCCTCAATTTCCCTCTCGTGTTTGCACCAATTCGCTTCCTTGATATTTAAGCCCTTCACTTACCCAATACTTCCTTGTGCTTCTTCTTTTTCATCACAACGCTTCTGAATCAACATTTTGCACTTGCCCTTCATTCTCTATTATCTGAACATGACACGACCGCACCAAAACTCGCTGATCTATATTTTTGTGCCTTTAATAACCTCTTAAACTGTTCTGTGTCCTTCCACATGTATCGCTCGTTTAAATCTTTTTTCTTGAACTATACCTTATTTCCTTTTGTATTGATGTAATATCTCCGTTTCATTTCTACGAAGATTAGGATATATATATATATATATATGTGTGTGTGTGTGTGTGTATGTATATGTTTATATGTATATATATACATATATATATATATATATATATGTGTGTGTGTGTGTGTGTGTATGTATATGTTTATATGTATATACACACACACACACACACATATATATATATATATATATATATTTCCAGTCACGCCTACGATGGTTAGATGGGGGTACTCGAGAAGAATATTTAGCCCTCTTATGTGACAGGTCGCGTACACTAGGATGTAAGTACGTAACTTACCCACTTGCCCCTCATGTTCCCTTTTAACTTTTACTTTACAGTGTAACTGGGATTTTGTCCCAGTTGCTAATAGATGCTAAATGGCCTTCAAAGTCACATCAAAATTCACAATCTAATATAAACCTCATGCTCCTAATGATAAAAACACAGATGAAAAAAAAAAGTGTATTTCAGCTTTTATACATATAAGTATTGGAAGTGGCAAAACTACACACACACACACACACACACATATATATATATATATATATATATATATATATATATATATATATACATATATATATAAATTATATATATATATATATAATATATACACACACGTATTAATATATTTTTATATATATTAATATTGAAAAATATATATATATATATATATATATATATAAAATATATGTATATATACATATATTAATATGTTGATAAATATATATAAATTTATATATATATATATATATATATATGTAATATATGTATATATACATATATTGATATGTTTATGTATATTAATATTAATAAATGTATATAACATATATATATATAGAGAGAGAGAGAGAGAGAGAGAGAGAGAGAGAGAGAGAGAGAGAAGAGGGTGGGGCTGATGGTTGTCAATTTCTTAGTATTTTTCCTAATTGTATGGTTACAGATGTATATTTATGTATGTATATATGAATGAATGAATGATTCCATAAAAAAAATGATAAGCAAAGTTTCTCCGACATCAGTAAAGATAAATAAAGATCTGTACATGAGATTGGCTGAGCAAGTGGTATCCTAACACAACAAACATGTCATCCTTGCTAGGTGTGGTTATAGGACATGTTGAAATTAGCAGCCAACAGGGACTGATTTTTTTTCTTGTTTGAAATCCTCCGTTGATCTATTTGTACGATCATCATCAGGCCCCTATTGTCCATTTCTTTTAGCGAGTCATATTTGCACCGACTCGCAGCGGTGCCCTTTTAGCTCGGAAAAGTTTCCTGATCGCTGATTGGTTGGACAAGATAATTCTAACCAATCAGCGACCAGGAAACTTTTCCGAGCTAAAAGGGCACCGTTGCGAGTCGGTGCAAATATGACTCGCTAAAAGAAATGGACTATAGTATATGTAAGGTCGGCCAGACAGCGGTACGATTTATGCCACTTCTGCGCATGACGTCACTGCGGCCATTGAGTTAAAGGAACCCTTGCGTATTTACTTTTGTTTATATACTTTTTACCCTTTTCTTATCAAATTATTTTCTTATTCTCTCTCTCTCTCTCTCTCTCTCTCTCTCTCTCTCTCTCTCTCTCTCAGAAATTGGAGATTTTTTTTTTTTACTAAATTACTCGTAGCATCGTTAAAGAAAACATGAGATAAAATAACTTCATTTCATTTCTTATATAAAAGTGTAAATAAGATATAATTTACAATTTCCAGTACATAATCTTTTAATATAAATGAAATATAATTTGGAGGTTCACGAATAAGTTATGAATTTATTTACAATGTTTCTATTATACAATTTTCAAATATAAATTAAATATAATTTGCAGGTTCACGAATAAATTAATATATAATTTACTTACAAAATCTCTCTTTAACAATTATCATATATTTCTTATTCATACTTCTGCAATCTCTTGACTTTTTTTTACTGAAATCAATTTTTCTGTTTAAATGTCTAATTCTGTAGAATACAGATATTTTTGCAAAGAAATATATAACATCAGCCGGTAAGGTAATTCCAGCAAGTTTCATCTCGTCAGCAAGAGTTTTTATACAATTATTTCCCGCTCATAATTTTTCACCATGGACAACTAAAAAGATTTTTCTCATCTTGCTTAATTGGGAAAAGAAAGAATCTTAGGGTACATGAAGACCACCTCTGTTCATTACATCTATCCAACATTTATCATCTGCAACAACACCTGACCTTTGTTTTCCTAATTCAGGATATTTCAATGAAATTTATTTAACTAAATAATCTCCTATATACCTCAAAGATTCCTCCTCTGTTACAGAACTAAGTGTACTTGCAGGTATTTCATTCTCTTTGCGTGTTTCAATTAATTCAAGAATCTCATCACCCTCTATCCATGATTCTTGATTAAATTCAGTATCTCTAAATATGAGACTGGTAAGACAAATTTCCAAGGCAATTTCTCGTTCTTTATCAGATATTTTCCCCTGTATAGATCAGTGATTCCCAACCTTTATGTGATCGAGTACCACTTGGAGGTCCCATCCCGTACAGTCGCCGCGTACCACCTGGTTCCAGAGAAACTAAATTCGATCAGATGCCACTTTATTTCTATAATTGTAAAAATAGAACACGCAAATTAACTAAGAAAACAACAACTCAATGTGAGGGCTGTATCTGCTTCTTCTCCACCAGCTGGTCAATGCGGGGCATGACTTTGCTCACAGCACATCGGAAATCATGCCCGGGCGCAGCAAGACGGTTCCAGCTCTTCGACTTCATGGCCATGAAGGCTGAGAACCCTTGTATGCACTCCCACGTCGAGGAGAAAATCAGTAGCTGGGGAACAGCGTGACGGGCTAGCGTCGGGTACGAGGAGGCCATGCTCACCCAGAAGTTTAAAGGAGAGCATTCTTTTTGCTTCGTCTTTGCTGTCTCGTCAGCCTGGATATCTATGAGTTCCTCTTGTTCCCCGGTCCCAACAGGCAGATCGGCTGGATCAACAGAGAACGGATTGGCGACGTAGGCACAACATGTCACGTCCGGGAAGTAATGCATCAATTCAGTCTTGAGCAGTGAGAGGTGATGGACGATTACTTGGGCAAATTCATCAGTGGGCTCCCTCCCAAGGGTAGTCAGGAGTTCGAACAGTACACATCTTTGTGAAGTAAAATATAACTAAAAATCGTTCATGACCCCGAAAGTGTTCGCGTACCACCTGGAAGGCCCTCGCGTACCAAAGGTTGGGAACCATTGGTATAGATGAACACTTGGACACTAATGTATTAGACAGGCAGTCTGTGTTTTCATCGCATCTAATACTGTTACACTTTTCACTTATCAGGGCTTCTTCTTTCCCTAACAAATATTTTTTTCAATCTGTATTTGAAATTTACTGCGTTAGGATGATCATGTGGGCCACTCAGCTGCCTAATACAAGCAAATAAATGCTCCAGACTGTCTTGATTAAGCCTCCTTGTTAAGATATAATCGACTTCATAAGAAGTCTTGAGCATTTCAGACAAGCCTAGAAGAGAGTAGTAAGATAAAATTATTCCTTTTTGAAATTGATAATTTTTTTTTTCTAGCAATCCATTGATTTTGTTACTGAAAACTTTTATCACTGCATTGTTGCATTTTTGACATGTCAATCATTTTGTTCATAACATGTCTGATACTCCAAATTTATACCGAAAGCACATCGAGTAGGTTTGTCGCCTTTCGTGGATGAAGTATTCATAATGTCCAACCATTTATCCATTAACAATATGAACTGACCTGTTGCTTCCCTTTCATTATTATTGAAAAGCCCCTTTATACCTAGAAAACTAAGAGCATTACCGCAACTTCTTGACAGCAACTGTGCAGCATATTTAACACGCTGCCGTTCTGACCCTTGAACGTTTAAGTGAATCTGACTTATTTTGTAAGCCAATCCATACTCTGTTTTAGATTCCATCACCATTTCTTTTATCGGATGATCGGAAATTCTATCTCCGTTTGGAAACGTGAACCCAAAATCTAGAAGCATATTCCTGACTAACTTGAGTAAATGGTAGTAGGTTGGCCAGGGCACCAACCACCCGTTGAGATACTACCGCTAGAGAGTTATGGGGTCCTTTGACTGGCCAGACAGTACTACATTGGATCCTTCTCTCTGGCTACGGTTCATTTTCCCTTTGCCTACACATACACCAAATAGTCTGGCCTATTCTTTACACATTCTCCTCTGTCCTCATACACCTGACAACACTGAGATTACCAAACATTTTTTTTTTTCTCTCAAGGGGTTAAGTACTGCACTGTAGTCGGTCAGTGGCTACTTTCCTCTTGGTAAGGGTAGAAGGGACTCTTTAGCTATGGTAAGCAGCTCTTCTAGGAGAAGGACACTCCGAAATCAAACCATTGTTCTCAAGTCTTGGGTAGTGCCATAACCTCTGTACCATGGTCTTTCACTGCCTTGGGTTAGAGTTCTCTTGCTTGAGGGTACACTCGGGCACACTGTTCTCTTTTGTTTCTCCTCCTCTTGTTTTGTTAGTTTTTATAGTTTATATAAGAAATATTTATTTTAATATTGTTGCTGTTCTTAAAACAATTATTTTTTTTTCCTTGTTTCCTTTCCTTACTGGGCTGTTTTCCCTGTTGGAGCCCCTGGGCTTATAGCATCCTGCTTTTCCAACTAGGGTTGCAGCTTAGCAAATAATAATAATAATAATAATAATAAATGAGGAGCATATGCAAAAAGCAATATTTGTCTGTCTGCTCATGGATATCTGGATAGATGTTTTCGTACATAAAGGGTCGATTCCAAATTTTTTCCATAACCTAAGATTGCAGGGCCCTAAATCATGCACTATTGCCACCACTGGATAACCTGCGTATTCCACTTCCTTTATCAAATCAATTATTTTTTCCTGCATATTGGATTCGTCAAAATCAAAGTATATTGGTTATTTCCATTTACCTATCAGCACTCTGAACATTACCACTTGCACTCTCATATGTGGTTTATTTATGTCAGTGCCCTTGTCATAAAACCATTCACTCACTATGCTCATGTCGTCATATGATGATACAGTTAATCGTTCTCTTTCACTAAAAGTTTCAGAGAAACTTCATCAATGCCAACACTGATGATAGGATTTCTGGTTCACCTTTGGCTTGGCCAGGATTCATAGTCCTGACTTGGCGGGCCTGACGTCACTAACCGAGACCTTTAAATTATAACCTGCGCGCCGGCTGACCTTACATATATAGACCTTGCTAGTAACCAAGCCCATTCCCTGACACTGTCTTAGGGCCTAGGCAGAGTAAATAATTAGGACGAATTCTCATTCGTTTTAGATGGCGTCAAAATTATTATAGGAAATTACGGGTCCCTCTTACAGTTTAATAACAACTTCGGTATCATCAAAACTAGTGTACAAAACAGAAATTTGTACTGAATGGCTTCTTCGGCTGAATCTTATAACTGCATGATGTTATATATATATATATATATATATATGTATGTATGTATATATATATATATATATATGTATGTATATATATATATATATATATACATATATACATATTTTGTTAGTAATAATCAAATGCAATGCAGAAATCAACCCTCGTTATTCTTATATCCCTATAAGAAATGACTGCTAAATATTCAAACACACCCACTCGCACCCCCCTCTCACCAAGGTATGACTACGATCTCCTCCTTACACGTGGGACGGGGAGAGACCGATTAGATATACGTCTGCTCATGACGCTGAGCATAGCTGGAAAGATATATATGTGTTTGTGTGTGTATGTGTATATATATATATATATATATACATTGTATATGTATAAATATATATATTTAATATATATGTAATATATGTATATATATATATATTGTATATATATATATGTGTATATATATGTATGTATATACAGTATATATAATATATATATATATGTAATACATGTATATGTATATATATGTTTTATATATTTTATGAATATATATATGTATATATATGTATATATATGTATGTATATATATATATATATATATATTATATTTTATTTATATGTAATAGATGTATATATATATATATATATATATATATATATAGCCAGACACTTGTGCTTTATTATGTTGGAAAGATTATACGTTGCCATTCAACAGGTAAAGACGATTTCCACTCGCATACACAAAAAAGATAAATAAAAAAAGACCATGTATGTTGGCATATATTCTGTAAATTCAGTGTAAATTATGTGCATTTCCTTTGTATCCCAAATGGCTAATGTCGACATCATCAGCCCTCTGACGCGTTGCCTTTATCTGTTTTCTTGGGTCTTCCTCATCCTCTTCAACCTTGTGATATCCAGCTGTGGACAGCCTGCTCTAAACGAGCACCCCGTAATCATACAGTGGTTACACTGCTGTCCTGTAAACATTGTAAAAATGAGAAAATATTTATATTTGAATAAAAGGATAAAAAGATAAACTATGAAAGTAATTTTAACAGTGGTTACTGCACTGCCTTGTAAATATTGCGAGGTTTACAACATATGTTAAAATATAGGGATAAAAATTAAAGAATATGAAGGGATTATGTATAAAAAATCCTTATATTTAACTGAGGAATAAGAGGATAATAGATGAAAAGCCCGATTATTATAAACAATGCAGAAATACACTCGAATGTAATTCGAAAAATAATTCAAGTTGGTAAAAAAATCAATAATGGAAAACCAATGCATTGTATTTTGATGTAGGTCTTGATTTAAAGAAACTGAGTAAGAATATTTTGGTAAAAGAAAAACATGTAAATGTAAAGTAGTCATAATCAAAAGAAATAAAGACCTCTTGCGGTAGACAGAATAGAAAGGCGCTAAAGTATTGTCAAGTTGGGTAAAGAAAAAAAATCTGAACGAAATATTTTGTTAGCATAGATATGAAAAAAAAAGACGGTTGAAGGTCAAAACTATTTTGTCGCTCGTGACGGGGAAGCAGCAAGTAGGTAAGCAACGACTATGTCAGCGCCTTGGAGGGTTTTGACTTTGGATGCTGGGGATCTCCATGGGAACCACGATTCGTCAACCCTTTTGGTGACACCGTCGACGCCAGTAACAAATTCCCTAACGACTTCGATAGGTCCCCTCGATCGTTATCTGGCTCTCGCTGCGACGAGACGAACCAAGAATTTTTTTCCTGGAGGAGAAAGAGAGAAAGAGAGAGATTTATTATTTGTTCGATAAATTCCCCAGTGATTTTCTCTGGGGGTGACGACCAATATTTGGGTTTGTGCTTGATTTAGTGTAGATATTTTATGTAATATTTAATTTATGCGGTAATGTACATTTTACGTAATGCTTAATTTATTCACGTGTACATTTTGTGTAGTATTTAATTTATGCAATAGTGTACATGTTATGTAATACTTAATGTATGCATTATTGTACATTTATATACTTAAATTATGCAATAGTATACACTTTATGTAACACTTAAATTACGGAATAGTGTACATTTATGTAATTAATTTATGCAATAGTGTACATTTCATATAATAGACCTACTTAATTTATGTAACTGTAATTTTTGTGAAATATTTTTGTATGTTTTAAGAAGATAAAAAGACATGTTTATAAGATACATGATTAACTCGAGTTGTTTTTCAAGGATAATAGTTCCAATGTTCATGCCATCGCTGTATGAAATAAGCAACGAGGTTTTGAGTGAGACGGGAAATGTAAGTTATGTCATTTTTGTATTTAGATGATCCATGTATTAGTAGATAAAGGCTGATAATTCAAGAGAGGGAAAATCTTCTTCGTCTTCCCTCTTGTTATCCCTACATTTAAGGGGTCGGTTGCCTGGTGCGTCCTCTCCAATGTCTTCAATTAAAGGCTTCCTCTTCTACCAAACCTCTTCTCTTCATATCATCCTTCACCTTATCTCGCCATCTAATTCTCCGCCTCCCTTGATCTTCTCCCCCTGACAGGTTCTTCCCAAGCCCTCTTCACTCCCTCCCCATCTTGGCTTGATTGGTAACATCTCTGCCTGGTGTTCGCCAGTCGGGGGTTCGAGTCCTGCTCAGACTCGCTAGTGCCATTTAGTGTCTACAACCTTACTATCCTTGTGAGCTAAGGTTGGGGGGGGGGGGGTTTGGGGCAGCCTGTAGGTCTATCTGTTGAGTCATCAGCAGCCACTGCCTGGCCCTCCCTGGTCCTAGCTTGGGTGGAGAGGGAGGCTTGGGCGCTGATCATATAATGTATGGTCAGTCTCTAGGGCATTGTCCTGCTTGCTAGGGCAATGTCACTGTCCCTTGCCTCTGCTATTCATGAGCGACCTTTAAACCTTTAAAACGTGCCCACACCATCTCAGTCGAGAGACTCTTGTTACCTCTGCAATCTTTACTACTCCTGCCATTTTTCTTCTTTTCCAATCTTTCAAGGAGGGAAAATCGTTTGTTATTAACTTTACATTTATTCGAAACCAAGTTTTAGGTCATTTATCCACCCTTTTCATTTTCCTTTATGTACAGAGGCCTTTGCTACAATGAGGCCCTTTGCTACAATGAGGCCCTTTGCGTCTATAGGCGTAGGAGGAGATGATGATAATGAATTTATTAAATTTTTTCTTGCTGCCAGAGAATTTTATATCGAACTTTCATCGGAAATACAAAATTATCATGGTTAAGTTCGCATTGTCTCGTTACCACTCCAGCATGAATAAGTTTGTCTTGCATCACATTACTATAAATAACTAAATTTATTCCTGCATCTCATTGTGGAAATTCATCTTGCATATCATTATCGTGTATAGAAAAATCTTCATTCCAAAGTCATTGATATGTCCTTTATGTAGTTGGAAAAAAATTCTGCTTTCTTCAAACGATTAAGATATATTTGTGATGCTGTTCATGGCTAATAGGTTTCTTTTGATTATGACTACTTTACATTTACTGGTGTATATCCGGCATGTTTTTCTTTTACCAAAATATTCTTACTGTTTCTTTTAATCAAGACCTACATCAAAATACAATGCAATGGTTTTCCATTATTGATTTTTTTACCATCTTGAATTATTTTTCGTACTCCAGGTAGAAGTTATCAGTGCCCACTACTTGGCAGTGTATGTTTTTAAGACTAACATTTTTAAGAAGCAAATGTCTGATAGATACAATTTAAATTTCTATTTCTCGCAAATTCTTATCTCTCAATGTCATTTTTTATCTTATATTTACTATATAATTTTTTTTCCACCAGATTTATTATTTACTATATTTTTCCCTCCAGAATTTATTCAAGCTAGCTCTGTAAAGATTCGAGATTACACACTGGGCTTGTAAATTTCCTTTTAGTAATAATAATTATAATAATCAATGTATTCTGATATTGGATTGTTCTATGGCCAGTGTACTGTGTAATGCTTTTCGCAGTCTTCTGCTTGAGTTTTCTTAAGTGTATTTTAGTACTAAAGGCAAATTTCGTTACCGTATGTTTTAGATTTTATTTACCAATAAATTTGGGGTATTTATTTTTATTTTCTATATTCTGTTATATTAAGCGCACACACGTATAATTATATATGTATACATATACAATGTATAATATTTTCTAATAATTTCCCATAACAGGATAAAGTGCCAAAATCGAGACGATTCAGTGATCACTGCTGCATATGTATATGTATGTGTGTATATATGTATATATGTATCTATATATATATATATATATATATATATATATATATATATATATATATATATACTGTATATGTTTATGTATATGTATATGTATATGCATATATATGTATATAAATGTATAGGTATATATATATGTATATATATATATATATATATATATATATATATATATATATATATATATATATATATGTATACATATGCATATATATGTATGTATATGTATATGTATATATATGTATATGTATATAATAATAATAATAATATTAATAATAATAATAATAATCTTTATTTCAGCAGAAGCCATATACAGAGTTACAGTAAGGGTACAGTGATCTTACACTTTTGATATCGGTACAAGAAAAAAAAAAGATGGGAATGCAATAAATCAGTGATATATTATAAACATCAATTAGCAGGTTGACCACAGAGATCTAAGGTTTGGGTAACAAAGTCACATAAGAATTATATATATATATATATAATGTGTGTGTGTGTGTGTGTATGGATACGTATGTCTATGTATATATATGTATATGTATGTATGTATATATATAATATATATATATATGTATATACTGTATATATATGTATGTATATATATAATATTTCATTCATTGCTTAATCTAGTGGGTCTTTTTCTCCTTAATTGGTGTTCTGTACACTGTTTTGATATTGATACAAGTCATCAGAGGATCTTATTAAGTGAAAGCTTGTCATGCAAGTCCATACCCCTTGACTCGTTCCATAATGACATATGCTTATTATTGATAATAATAGTTATAACTAAATTCCTTGTGTGCTTCATTAACGAGAATAAATCCATTACTTCAGAATTATATTAACCTGAGCAAATAATTTATGCATCTCATTATCTTGAATAAATGCCTCCTGCATCCCATCACGGTTAATTCTTCACGTCCCACCTTGAGGACCCCACGCGCCCATTCAACAAATTGATTCACAGGTGTCTGTCGCGATAAGGCGAAAGGAGATCGGATCGCGGGAGTGTATGGAATGATGTGTCGGCATGATCAAAGGGGAGAGGGCGGGGCGCAGCCACTCGTTACATATTTTAATAAGGCAATGATGGGCAGCAGTGGATCGTGGAAGGCGGCTTCAAAGAAGTAGCCGACCAGATTTGCATTCAACGGCGTTGTCGCCCCTCCATTTGGGGGGAGAGGTTGGTCAGGGTAGGGATGCGTCAATGGTTTGGGCCGGACTTACTGCATCCCAAATCTGAAGTGACAAATTAAGTATACTTTAATTTTGGGTGGGTGTTTAGGCGTGCGTGCTTTATATATATATATATATATATATAAAGTATATATATATATGTATATATATATATATGTTATATATATATTACATATAATTATACTGTATATGTATATATGTATTATATATATATATATATATATAGAGAGAGAGAGAGAGAGAGAGAGAGAACTGCCACCAAGTCCACCTATCGAAACTAATCATACTTATAATCCTCTTCCCTTATCTTAACCAAGTTGACCCAGACATAGCTTGACCTAATATATATATATATATATATATATGTATATATATATATGTATATATATATATATATATATAATGTAGATGGTTGATTGTAGTTCCCGACAAATTTCACTCTAAAAGCAATGCCGATACAAAAATAAATCTTTAGACGGAAATCATTGTTTTTTTTTTTCCTTTTTTATTTCTTCGCAACATTTTGTCGATCTTTACTAACAAGCAATTGTTACCGATTTACCGAAACCTCGAGTCGTTCTCCCTTTGATATGGATTTGATGGCAAAAGAAGTTTAATAATTATTCGTTATTTGAAGATCCGAAATTATAAGCATTTGGTATTGATCCTGAATATTAAAATCCCCATGTAAATACTCATATTTTTTAAACCGTTTTGCATTCAAGCCTGAGAATTGATGCTTCGTACAACATAGCTTTTATCCCTGCTCTCTAACTACTGAAATACCTTTTACCCTAAATTTAGGGTAATTTTAGAAATAGAAAGATAACCTTTCAAGTGGTAATATGACATGCTATTCTTTTTTCATTTTCCAAAGTTAGAAACTTTCCGTTGCGTTCTTTGCTTTTTTTTCTTTATATATATAAATTCGGTCATCTAATATCGAAGATATTGTCAACGGTTTTTGTGAAGTCAAAATATATAAATCGGTCTTATTAGATTGTTTCAGTGTAGTCTTTTACAGCTCTGTCATACAGCCATTGTTCGATTTAAAAATGCTCTCTCTCTCTCTCTCTCTCTCTCTCTCTCTCTCTCTCTCTGTTGCCACTTATGGAACAGACTTGTGAACTCGAAGGGTAAACAACGGATTGATTGATTTTATTCTTCAGATTGATCTGATCGTTCAGCCAGGCAGCTCGAATACATTGAACTTATTGCATCCTTTATATATTTAACAAACCTCGATGTATAAGTTAATGAGCGGGTTAAATTTTAACCCGAGATAAACATACTGATCGTTACCTTTTTTCTTTTCATCAGTGTGTGCTGTTTTATTTTTACCAGTTTTCTTATAAAAAATCAGTTTTCTTTTTAAAAACAATATTTCATGAAATTGAATAGTGTTTGAGTTTTGGGTGGTATTATGTACAGGGAAATATCCATTATTAATTTTTTTTTTTAACGCTATGGAAATAAATCAATACTGAGTTTATCGCTAATATGTATATGTAAAATTCATATTTATGCTGTTGGTTTTTGAAATGAGGATTTTTGTGTGTATATTATACCTTTAAAAAGAGCCACTTGAATGATCCTTCACTCCCCCTTTGTAGTCGGGTAGGTTGAGTTAATAGTGCATGCTTTATTTGGTCATTAAATTTGTTAAGGTCTTATAAGAAGTTATGAAATTGTAGATATGACGTCGTGAGTGAAGAAGAGTCTGAATACGTAAGATGGAATGGATGATGTTGAATAATGAAAAAATGCTAAATAATGGTAATGAGGGAAAGTAAAACCTGGATGACGAAATTATTAAAAGGCTTCATGTGAAGGAAAAGATATTACGGGGAATCTGTGGTTATTGTCACGATTGATCGAAAAGGGAATTAACTTGATTTAAAGGGGGCAAGAAGAGTGGGATCAAAATCTCATCTCGAATGTTTGCATAAACATGGTTAAAAAACTCATTTCATGTACACGGGTATTTTAGAGAAGTTTTGGGGGTATGACAGAAGAGCTTAATCTTTCAACGTTTGACTACCTAGTATATCATATTTATATATATATATATATATATACTGTATGTATGTGCGTGCAGTATACTGTATATGTGTGTGTAATGGTATATATATATATATATATACATATATATATATATATATATATACGTATATATATGTGTGTATATAATATATATATATATACGTATATATATGTGTGTATATAATATATATATATATATATATAATATATATATATATATATATACACTGTATGTATGTGGGTGCAGTATACTGTATATGTGTGTGTAATGGTATATATATATATATATATATACAGAGAGAGAGAGAGAGAGAGAGAGAGAGAGAGAGAGAGAGTGTGTGTGTTAGTGTGCTGTGGTTTGGTGTGTAGGCGTGGTAGAGGCTATTCATTAATTGAATAGAAACCGTGAATTTTGTGCTGATTAGTATATTTTACCGTACATGAAATAACCTTCGCGTTGTACTTTATATTTGATAGTTATGTAAGTATATTGGATAGCTTTACTTTATTTAAGGCATTTTTGGTGTTTTCTCTTCTGGTTATAGTTTGTTATGCTGTCTGTGATCGTTACTGATCCTTAAGATTTAAGAGACATCCGAAATCAAAAGTTTCTTTTCACGTTTACTCATATGATAGACTCTAGTTCTCAGTTTGTATAGTAAATAAATCTGTTCACATGCAAAAAGTACGAAAGCTGGCAACTTAGACACACAAACAATATATGATCGAAAATATTTAGTGCCCGTTATTATTATTATTATTATTATTATTATTATTATTATTATTATTATTATTATTATTATTATTATTATTATTATTATTATTAGTATTAGTTTAATTTAACAAAATCGCTGCTTCAGCTGCATTTGTTTTCTTGGAAGCTCACAATTATTTTCTTCTTGTTTTTATCCTAAATTTTTCTGAAAGTACAACGCAGTTATTCATTACAGTACTGCGGAAAGGAGATTTATAGGAAGGTTGTACAGTGATAGTCTGAATTCGTTGTTCTAGGACGATCTGGGTTGGTCAGTATTCCTTCTTTCTGCGTTTTGAAGAGTGCTTTTCTCTATTCTTCAGGCCTTATTAGTATTAATATTGTTATGATTGTAATGATTGCTATTAAAATTGTTATTGTTATCATTATCATTTAGAAATGGGGACAGAGCAAAAAATAGATAGAAGCTGAGAAAACATCAACGGAATTTAAAAGTTATCTTTGAAAACGCGACGATAATGACTACATTTTCTGTATTGTTCTTCTGCTCCCTTTCCTGATAAGATAAGACATTTTGACTGGGATTTAGCAACCTACTGGGATGTATTTAAAGCCATGAAGCTTCCTTTCTATTTATGTTCGTACTCATTTGCTATTTCTCATTGAAGAATTTCGAATTCTTTTGGAGAAGCCATTGTGCGAGAAGCGTAGCCATGGTTTTGATGCCAAGCAGTTATTACTTTCGTTCG
>NC_090729.1:171676376-171681174 GCF_036898095.1 Palaemon carinicauda | reverse complement strand
CACATTATAAAACAAATTGTTTTCCCAATAATTTTTGTTATTGGACATTAATGAAAACTGTACTTACCGTAAGAAATTAATTATTGCCGAATATTATTTTTCTAATAGTAAATCTAATGTTCATTGTGAGTACGATAGGTCTTGATGATCATCTTCACCCACTCCAAAATTCTTTTTGCCATCAAATAGGCGATACCCCATATCGTCATCAAGGTCCTGAAAATGATGACATTATTAATGACCAAATTTTTATTAGTTAAATAGATATAACTTAAATTTGTTTGCGAACAATTTACCGTATTTCGTAGTCATAAGAGGTTGCCTGATCAGTTTTCAATTTGTGTAGATAGATCTTAATTTTATAGATGCTTCATTATTTAAAAGTCTTTGCAATCTTATGGTTTTGAGAGAGAGAGAGAGAGAGAGAGACAGAGAGAGAGAGAGAGAGAGAGAGAGAGAGAGAGAGAGAACTTTTGATTTAATTCTAAACTCATCGTAAACACTACCAAGCTCATCAAAGCCGAAAAGAGAGCATGCGTCTCTCTCTCTCTCTCTCTCTCTCTCTCTCTCTCTCTCTCTCTCTCTGAAAGGCTAAGATGATTGGAGGAAATGTTTTTTTTTTTTTTTTTTCACATTAAGGTTTGTGATTTATCAGCGTAATGTCGTTAACAAAGTAAATCAGCCATATTCATAATTAAGGAGTAAATATGTGGATCGTCTGAAACGATTGTTTTATTTATCTGAATCTTCTGGAGGGATCGTTTGAATCAACCCCAAAGTAGCGTTTTGATGGAGCTTACTTTCGTCCGAAGGAAATCTTAAAGACTTCAGTAATTGAAACTTTGGAAAAGTTTGAAATTAACCTATGAAAACTTTTGATGTGAAACTTTTGGGAATTGAAAAAAAAAAAGGGAAACTTTAAAACGAAGGTTGGAAATGGTTAAAGTGTAAACTTGTAATAGTTTCAAATAAAGCTTTAGGAAAGTTTGAAGTGTTGCTTCGAAAACGTTTTAAGCGAGATTTGGATACTTCTAGAGGAAACTTAACCATGCCTTTGAGAACAAGTAAGTTTTCGTATATTCAAGGAAATAAAAAAAAATATATATTTGTACTTTTTTCAAATTAATATCATATTCATATGTTCGAGTTCAATTGTATCGACATTCAAGATGCTCTCTCTCTCTCTCTCTCTCTCTCTCTCTCTCTCTCTCTCTCCTCTTTCTCTCTCTCTCTCTCTCTCCACACACACACACGCAAATGCCCTTTCTATTGTATGAAAATGGGTTCTTCATCAGGTTTGATAAGCAGTAATGGTATTCTCCAATTAAGCGGCCTTAATGTTGTTTAGGAGATCATTATAAGTTATCCTTATCTATAGTTTTTTTCTAAGGGTTTTCGTTCGTTTTCTTGGATTTATCCTCACGTTTGCCCCCCTATCTATTTGTCAACTTCTTCCTATCGCTTATTTATCAAGTTCCTCCGGCTCAGTCGTAACATTATCTGGGAGATATTTACAAACATCGACACACCGAAATCGTACGAGAAACAACGACCAAATGCCCGGAATGTCGCTTGCGATACACACCCCTGTGAATCCTTGCTCTAGGACCATTATCCTTCTCTTGAATGCTGGTTGCGTTCTTCTGGACCGACCAGTTCAAGCAGTGCGGCTTTGTGTGTGTTGGTTCATTATTTATGATATCGTTATCTGCGCCGATCAGTGGCCGGTTGGGGATGCCGTTCGGTGGGGGGCGAAGGAAAGAGGAGGTGGCGGTGGTGGTGGAGGGTGGAGGTGGGGGAGGAGGAGGAGGTTACTTTGGTCAGGAGGGAAGGGTGGGAGTACTCTGGAGTAGGAGACAAGAAGTGGTTGGCTATAATCATGATAATCGAATTAAAAAGGAATTTATTTGAAATATCAATGTGATAAACTAAAAGGGATATGTTTCTGTGTGCCGAGGTGTTTAGGATACGTTGGGAATCAAATTGGAGTTGCGTCAACGCTAATTGATCCTGAGAATGAAGCAATATTATTTAATTTTTTTTTATAATGTAGTGGAGTGAAGCGCTTATCAATAGTTGTTCGGGATAATGAAGAAGGTAGTAGTTCCAGTTCCACAAAAGATACTATGGTACTGTGTTTTAAGGTCATGGTCGAATACAAATAAAGAATACATATGTAATACGGACTGTCCAAAGTATGTTGTTATAAGTAATGATGATATAGTAGCATTTATAAATTTAGTATACATTTAAGTGGTACCATTGAATTTTGGTAATGGTTTGAATAAAGATTTAAATAAAGCTTTATCACTGACGGTAGCATGCAGAACAAGAGACGTGAAAGAGTGCTACGTGTAATAATAATAATAATAATAATAATAGTGATGATAATAATAATAATAATAATAATAATAATAATAATAATAATAATAATAATAATGATAATAGTAATAATAATAATAATTATTATTATTATTATTATTATTATTATTATTATAATAGTTAATGATGATAATTGTGGGGAATCTTATCAAGAACTGCTGCCGATTTTTTTTCTTACATGGCGTAGAATCCACTTTTCTTCACATTAAGGTTTGTGATATATGTTAGTAGGTTGGCCAGGGCACCACCCACCCGTTGAGATACTGCCGCTAGAGAGTTATTTGGTCATATGACTCACTGGTCAGACACTACTACATTGGATACCTCTTTGGTTACGGCCCTTTTTTACTTTACCTACACATACCGAATAGTTTGACCTATTCTTTCCACATTCTCCTCTGTCCTCACTCCTGAAAACACTTGGAATTACCAAACAAATCTTTGCTAAAGGGGTTAACTACTGCATTGCAATTATTCAGTGGCTACTTTCCTCTTGGTACGGGTAGAAGCGACTTTCTAGCTATGGTAAGCAGCTCTTCTAGGAGATGGACGCTCCAAAATTAAACAATTGTTCTCTAGTCTCGAGTAGTGCCATAGCCTCTGTACTATGGCCTTCCACTGTTTTGGATTAGAATTCTCCTGCTTTAGGATACACTCGGGCACACTATTCTATCTTATTTTTCTTTTTCTTGTTTTTTTTTTTAAGCTTTCATAGTTTATGCAGTATATGGAAGATCTAATTTAATTTCGTTACTATTCTTAAGATATTTTTTTTTTATTGATTCTCCTGTATATATTTTTCTACTATTCTTTCCTCACTAGGCTATTTTTCCCTGTTGGAGCCCTTGGGCTTATAGCAGCTTGCTTTTCCAACTAGGGTTATAGCTTAGCTAGTAATCATCACCATTATCTCCTCCTACGCCTTTTGACGCAAAGGGTCTCGGTTAGATTACGCCAGTCGTCTCTATCTTGAGCTTTTAATTCAATACTTCACCATTCATCATCTCGTACTTTGCGCTTCATAGTCCTCAGCCCTGTAGGCCTGGGCCTTCCAACTCTTCTAGTGTCTTGTGAAGCCCAGCTGAACGTTTGGTGAACTAATCTCTCTTGGGGGGAGTGCGAAGCTTGTAATAATAATAATAATAATAATAATAATAATAATAATAATAATAATAATAATAATGATAAAAGGACGATTACGGCTTCGATTCTTCGGCTACAGAGCATTTACGTTTCTCACAGATCTCTGCCTTCTGAAGAAAAACGAGAAATATGCAAAATGATATGACCAGTGCTTCAGTACTCTACATTAGTTTGAAGTCTTCAGTTAAATGCTGTTGTCTTTATGTATGACACATATTCCATTTTTCCATTTCTTCGATTTTTATTTTCAATCATTGTTATGTTTGACACATATTCCATTTTTCCATTTCTTCGATTTTTATTTTCAATCATTGTTATGTTTGACACATATTCCATTTTTCCATTTCTTCGTTTTTTATTTTCATAGAACCGCTTTAGGTTAATCTCGTATATTCTTTCATCACGTTGCAGATGTTAACGTCATTGGATGGTAGAAATAACATTTCCGGTTTAACCGTTACTTCAAAAAAGAAGATAATCAGATTTAAACTTAATACGTAATCTGAACATTTGGAGGAAGTATCCTAAACCTGTGATGTGAAATACAATTGATTTTGTTTGGAATCGCGCATTTGCAGTGGTATTTGGTATGAACTATAATTTGTGCGACGCTCAATATATGTTAGTCACAATCGTGTTTATCAAATAATTTTGGGATCACTTGGTACCTTCCTATCAAATTTGATGAAAATATGAAAAAGAGGTGCAATAATGATATTGTTGAAAATATAAACTTTTTACCTGGGTCTCTACGAAATCTGAGATCAACTTCATCTCCATTTCCTAGAAGAGAAGACCATGGACGGGAGGGGATATTAAAACCAGGTCATCTGTATAGACAGCCTGTTCATTGATATTCTATAGATAGAATAGCTAGTTGGAAAGGGGTTTAATTCAGTTTGTGTGTATTAAGAAATAAGGTATCAGAATACAGTTGTTGTTGGGTGAACATAAGTAGCCTCATAATACTTATTTGATGGAGAATGGCTGCGGGGAGAACCAGCTATGTATTATGCTAATTAATTCTCGGATGTGTCTCGTATGCATCCTCAAGAATAGTGTAGATATATACTGTGTCAAATGCATTTTTCTTTCCGACTAAATATAAGGCAATAAACGCAAATGATACATAACAGTTTTGCAATTCTTTTCAAGGTAATAGATGCACAGCGGTTAGCTTTTAAAAATAAAATTGTCTACTTTGATGGAATTATTGTATTATCAATTGGGCTCATCATGTGGTGACAGATAGGCTCATTTACATCGTATGCTA
>NC_090729.1:171651376-171671376 GCF_036898095.1 Palaemon carinicauda | reverse complement strand
ATATATATATATATATATATATATATATATATTTATATATATATATATTTATATACACACACACTTTCATCATCAGCCATAGCTAGTCTACTGCAGGATAATGCCCCCAGACTTGTCATTCCACTCGTATGTTCATGGTCCTTCTATGCTAGTCTATGCCTGCAAATCTTCCTAGCTCGTCAATCCATCGTCTTTTCTTCGTTTCCCTGTTTCGTTTGCAATCTCTAAGAACCCAGTATGTTTTTC
Source organism: Palaemon carinicauda (assembly GCF_036898095.1). Lineage (NCBI taxonomy): Eukaryota > Metazoa > Arthropoda > Malacostraca > Decapoda > Palaemonidae > Palaemon > Palaemon carinicauda. The sequence goes on along the minus strand of NC_090729.1, from coordinate 171,671,130 downwards.
TTATTTTCCATCGATTATCTCTCATTCCCATTATATATCCTACCCATGTTCATTTTCATTTTCATTTAGGAGGGAAAATGAATAGGAGTAAAACTAAGATAATGTCCAGTGAAAATACAGAGACAAGAAATAACGGCTATGGACGAACCTCTAGAGATTGTTAATAAATATACGTACTTAGGACAGACATTTCCCCAGGCCATGATTCCGAAATTGAAAGAATGATAAGAATGAGATGGAGAGGTTTTGGTAAACAAAATGAGATTATGAAAAGTAAAATGCCACTTTATCTCAAAGGCAAAGTATTTAATCAGGTTTTCCCCACCAGTATTAACTTATGCATCAGAAAATAGGAGCCTTACTAAAGCCTTAAAACATAATCTAGTTACAACTCTGAGAGCTATGGAAAGATTAATGATTGGAATAACATTAATAGACAGAGAAAGGTCAACATTGATATAAAAGCAAGCTAAAGTATAGGATATTCTAACAGCATGTAAGAAAAAGAAATGGACATGGGTTGGACAGATTGGACATTAAGACTAACAGAATGGACCATTAGAGATTGCAAAAAAAAAAAAGGGGGGGGGTGTTGGGTGGGAGGAAGAGTAATCGATGGATTGACGAACTATGAAAATTTTGCTGTTATGAACTGGCATAGAAAGACCATAACAAACGCGAGTGGGAGGGCTTGTCTGAGGCCTTTGTCCTGCAGCGGACCAGTTAAACGTTGAACCAATCACTAAGATGACTGATGCGAGAGGTAGTGACGCGCAAGGAAATTGCTGACAACGGTAATGAGTCCTAGTGTGACCCGAGGCAGGCTGATGTTGATGAGATGAAGGGGTATTTTATGTATGTACAGTTGGAGCTGGAGACCTATAAGAGAAACGCAAATATCGATTTATTTTTATTTATTTTTTTATCAAGAATATGTTCTCGACATAAAATGTACGTGATGTTGAAAAGGCCCATTCCTGGTTAAATGAATATCGGCTTTTGAATGAAACGGCATTTCTTATCGAAAATAATTTTTTTCTAGCCATAGGACTCTATTATTATTACCTAATAATTGAAATAATTTTTTTTTTTTTTTTTTTTTTTACTACAGGCTACAAAAAAACGGGTGTTTTCTATAAATCACCCGTCTTTGTAGGGGTTCCTGTTGCATTCACCTTCCTTAGAAGTCCATTACTTTCCTAACAATATGTGCTGTTTCAAGTAGCACACTCTTCAGCACAAGTCCTGTGACTATATCGGCTCCTACCTTCTCTAGGTTCTTTTTTAGTGATTTTTTCAGTGGCTCCTAGTGCTCCTATGTTTATTGGCACCACTTTTATATACATTTTTATTATTTTTATATTATTATTATTGTTGTTGTTGTTGTTGTCATCATCATCATCATCATCATCATCATCATCATCATCATCATCATCATCATCATCATCAAATATACTTCAAGAATAAGAAAAAAGACGGCTGACTGGACAAATAAACATTCATGGCATGTAATTCTCCGTAAATGTACGCATTACGTAAAGGACCTCTGAAATTGCGCCACTCACGTCTTTTCTTTGCCTTTACCTCAACAAATCTCCACCCATGTCAATATTCCCTCTCATAGTTCTCACCCAAGTAGAAACTGGGTCCTCTAACCTCTGTGGATCCCAGAGGAGTATAGCTGGCACTACCACATATTTTTCTCCTACTCATCTTCATCTTAAGTCAAAACCAGATTTTTTAAAAGCCTCCTCTTTAAGTGAAAGTTTTTTAAAGGAACTCGAGTAAAAGGTGTAATTCACCCATAGATGTCTATCTAATCCCCAAATCTTTACTCGAGTTGCACATGGTTTTGTAATTTAATTAATTAGATTTTTTTTCAATTTTATGGGACACTTTTTTTTTAAAGATTTATTTTGAAAATAACAAAATATTACAGGTATAGTTTGAAAGTTTGAAAGTAATGGTATAGTTTAAAGAAATTGCATTAGGTATACGCTTTCCTAAATATATAACCCTGATAATCTTTAATTTCCATCAAATATAATTTCCTCACTTAGTTCTCACTCTGTTCCATTATAACCCTTTTTTATCTGAAATTCTGTCTCTAAAAGTATGGTGTAACCAGTTAAGCTACCTTTGCAAATCTTGGAATGTTTAGCTGATCGAGTGCGCGTTACCCAAATCCTCCAAGTCTAAGTTTCTTTGGTTATTCCAGCTTGTAGGCACTTTCCCCCCATCTCCGGCTTTTTTTTTTTTTTTTTTTTTTTTTTTTTTTTTTTTTTTTTTTTTTTTTTAATCCATAACTTCGCATCTTTTCAGTTGATTATTTTACCTATCTAGATGAAATTTCGACGTGGCGAAATACGTTCGATGTTATTGATGATTAAACTTTTTCATGTGCCTTCTGGTTACTGACATAAGTTATCATGAATCGTTCTTTATTTCTGCTATGAAGTGTCATAAACCAATTTTTGTTACGGAGATAAGTTGTTAGGAATCGGTTTTTTGTTAATGACATAAGTTATTGTAAACTGATTTTTGTTACTGAGATTAGTTATCATAAACCGATTTTTGTTACTGACAAATTATCATAAACTTTTTTTTTGTTACTGACATAAGTTATCATAAAGCGGTTTTTGTTACTGATATAAGTTATCATAAAGCGAATTTTGTTACTGACATAAGTTATCATAAACCGATTTTGTTACTGTCATAAGTTATCATAAACCGGTTTTTGTTACTGACATAAGTTATCATAAACTTATTTTTGTCACAAATTGATTTTTGTTACTCATAAACTTATTTTTGTTACTCATAAACTTATTTTTGTCACAAATTGATTTTTGTTACTGACATAAGTTATCATAAAGTTGCTTTTGTTACTGACATAAGTTATCATAAACCGATTCTTGTTACTGACATAAGTTATCATAAAACCATTTTTGTTACTGACATGTTATCATAAACAGATTTTTGTTATTGACACAAGTTAGCATAAACAGATTTTTGTATTCCAAACATTTCTTCTCAAATTCATATAATGAAGTACATATGAAGCTAAAACCATCTTTAAACCTGTTTAAGCAATTAGGAATTTAAAAGTTGAAACTAATCATTGAAACATTTCCATTAAAACCCCCATTTCATGACTTCCTTGATCTTCAGGACACAGAATGAAAGCAAACGCGATGCGAGACCCTTAGCATTGTGACGCCATTTTATGAAACATGTATGCCTTCGTATGACGATGTTTTATCTGTTCTGCTTTAGAATATTTATAATTCTTATTTTTACATTATATGTGGTCATGCTGTGATCTTGATGTCACGTCTGTTCGTTGGCTTCAGTAATTTTCACTGAATTATTACTGAATTATATTCTTATGAAACTGGAAATGAATTAAGAATTAATCCTTCGAAGAGGTCGTACTTAAGAGTTTGACAGGTCGGGATATGTTGCTCGTGTAGATGAAATTGTTTTCTTTTTGGTATTTTTGAATAAATTTACGCGTAAAGATTTGTTGTATCATACGTTATTTCGTATATTAATGATTATATTTTATGGATTTTGTTATTGTTTGTTTTAATGAAGGATTTGATCTGAATCATTTATTGGAGTTTTACCTATCAGTTTCCTTTCACCATTTTATAATAATATTTATGATAAATATGGGTTGATTATCACTTGAATAAATGTTAATCTTATCCTCATTGTGATATTTTATAATAATATTTATGATAAATATGGGTTGATTATCACTTGAATAAATGTTAATCTTATCCTCATTATGATATTTTTTTAAGTTTATGTATTGATGCTTTACACGCAATGAGTTTTCTCTGTTTAAGCTACACGATGATGAACCATTCGACGTCTGACCAAGGTCTGATTATGCAGATTTATAGCACACCTCCATCGAGTCCCTTCTTTGGGGGGTCACGACAGAAACCAACCGCCCAATTAGTGGCATGAAACCAGACTTGTTCATCGCCCACCGACTAGAATTCCCGGTCACGTGATAGATACTAATTGACAGCTGTGTATCCATCAGCGACCCTCAAAAAGGTAATGAGGTCATTAAGGCATCGTCGTGGATGTGAGTGCCAGTGACGTGTCTAAGCTCAGGTCATTTGTCTGCTCCTGCCATGGAGACCTTAGAACAATCATGCCCATCTAAAGATATCAGAGAGGGGGCCGATAAATGTACCGGGTGAATAAACTGATAAACTGATTTGGTGGATTTGCAGAGAGTGACTTCTCTCTCAAGAGATCACAACCTTTACCGGAAGAGTTCCAGGAAAGTTATATAAATTGAAATTAGCAACCGCTGTAGGATCAGAGTTATTGAGAAGGTAGAATACAAAATCAATTCTACTGAGGCCGCCATTGTCTTTAACAGAGCTTGCCTTAGAGAGGGTCTACTACCTAAATATATTATTATTATTATTATTATTATTATTATTATTATTATTGTTATTATTATTATTATTATTATTATTATTCCAGTGGTGTTTTAGCGTTTCAATGAGATTATTTCTTTTCCAAAGAAGAGTTCCAATTGGAGCATATTTTGTATAAGAGATCTTTCCTCAAATCTTACCCAAAAGAGAGTTCCAGTCTGATCGTACATAGATTGTTATCCTCGCGAAGGAACGCTCCCATAAAATCTTATCCCTTTAAGAAAAAAGCTTCAATCGGAGCTCATCTTTTTGTAAGAGAACTGCATCAGGATCATATCTTCTCGAAAGAAAGCTCCAGTTGGATCTTATCTACTCAAAGTAGAACTCCATTGGGATCATATCCACTCGAAAGAGCTCTGCAGTCGGATCTTTATCGGCATTCTCTTCGTCACAAAAAAGACCCAAGTATATAAACAACTTTTCTACGAGCTTCAAATCGCCTGGTCTCACCGCGGGAGGCTAAATGGGCCTCCTGCGATAACAATGCAAAAGAGAGACCAATGAAAATCGGCACATCCTCCCTATCGGCCAATGATAACCTCTATAACTCCAGGGGCTTTTTGAGTCTCCTCTCCTCGGGACGATGCGATGGCAACACTTATTAGGCGGCACTGGCCTCTAGCGGTCAGGGGGCGAAGAACGAGTTTTTAGCCCGGGACCAGTGCAATTTGTCGCAGCCCAATAAAATAGCAGGGGTTCGTACTCACTCCCTTCCAACCTGCTAAGCAGTATGACTACCGGCCGTTTCTCCTTTGGGTAATGTCGCTAACGGCCCTTGCTTTGATGTTAGTGATAATGTAGCCTTTATTATGAGGCCATTTCTATTTTAAGATCTGGAATGCTTTTGAGATATTTATTTTTTCCTTCGAAGTTGTTAATATCTCATAGTACTGTTATAAAAATAATGACCCTTGTATAAACAAGAGCCTCCATTTAGTGTTAACTGTTGGGATAACCAAGCTGTCTTATTTGAAAAACTGGTTTAGGGGAGACACTGACAATCTATATATTTGCTGGTACTTAAAGATGTCCGGGTATTATTTGTTTTGTTAAGGCTTGTAGATATATTTAAATTAGTGAAATATACATTATATATATATATATATATATATATATATATATATACATATATATATATATACATATATATATATATGTGTATATATACATATATATATATACATATATATATATATATATATATATATATATATATATACATATATATATATGTGTATATATACATATATATTTATACATATATATATATGTATATATTATATATTATATATATATATATATATATATATATATATATATATATATATATATATATAATAGAAACCCTAAAGTGGGTTTATGCCATCAGCACTTGTACGTCTCTTGGTACATTGTAAGTAACTAAAGAGTCTTTGCAGTGTCGCTACCGCCACTAGCTGTACTCTAAAAGTATCTACTTTACTTTTGTTCCTTCTGCCTTTCCCTTATCCTGCTGTTCAACTCCTTTCAAATTTTACATTAAATTGCAATAGCAGGATTTAACCCCCTATTGCAACTCTGTGGTAATTGGGATTCCTGGTCCCAGTCCTCGGATGTGTGTGTATATATATAATAGCAAATTATAAATTATGATCTTTTATGTTTTAATAAAGATCTAGTTTTTCCTTTATGAGATAACATGAAAAAGTAAGAATTCATGTATATTTTAATGCCTTTTAATTCATGATTTATTTACTTTTATAACTTACCATAGAACAACCAACAGACATCCTATTTCAGGATACAGTCAGTGACTGTCACAGTTCGGAACCTTGCTAAATAAGTGACTGGTCTTAAGATTGATAATAGCTTAGTTGAAAATTACACGGATGCATTATCAGTTAAATTGCAGGCTGAGGATATTCCCACAGCTTAGTTGGTTGGAATAACTCTATCCCCACATTAGAAGTATGCCGAATGTTGTGCGAGTCAATAGTTCCAATATTAAAAACTTAATAGAAGACATCATGCCCTGAAAAGTTTCTTCTGGAAATTACCCCCACCACTGGAAAGGCTTGTGTCCCCAAAATCAAGGGAGCTACTGGCTACTACAAAGATTAGGGTTATTAGAAATCAGTGCAAGGAGTGTTAGGTGGGTGATGTTTGATCATTTTAGTTCTATCATGAATTTCTTAAACATAAATAATCAAGGATTTAGATAACCTCAATGATAATACTTGGTTGTATATCTCTAAATGCATTTGCTTTGGTGGCAATAAAGATACCATAAACAATCTACAGAATAAGAAATCGCCCTGCGTGATTGTCTCCCTTTAGAAGCGTTGAAAATTTTTTACCAGCCTTATTGTTTGATTAATGTATGATTCGCCAATTTATTCCAGAATAACTACTCTTAATTAACATTCGACCACTGCCAAAAGCAAGTGAATTATTTTATAGCTGATATAGATAACTATCACGCAGATTGTGATTATAATTTTATCAAAACTATTCGGTATGTTTTGAAGTATTCCCTTCTTTTTAAAAAGAAGAAAAATCACTGAATTTAAGGCTAACCACTCGTCTAATACCTGTTTCTGTCTAGAACGAATCTGTTCTGATGACATGTTTCTAGCTTAAGGCGTAGTTCATTTATTTATTAAAAGGAAGTAAAACTCATATTAAAGCTTTATTAAAGAGGTAAATGCACCTTTTATAATTAACTCCCAATAGGGAGATAGTGCTGTCAGTCCACCACGTGGCAGGCCTGTACTGTAGGCATTAGTTAAGGGTCTTTGCAGCTTTCCTTTGGCCCTTCGCTGCACTTGCTTTCTAACTCCAACTTTACCTCTGTTCCCACTTATTTTCTTCCTTCTCGTTGTTTAGCCCCTTTAAACTTTTACTTCATCGTGCAACTACTCAGGTATCCCCCTGTTTCACTTCAGCACTGAATGGCCATACAGGTCGCAGTGGCTGGGTATTTCGTCCATATTCATAAATCCAACCCTTATGGTTAACTAGTATATAATATTAGTAGTTCATCACATTGAATTTTGTTTTATGTAAAATGTTTTATGATATTCCTCTATTGAACTTCACTAAAGTGGGATTCTCTCACTGTATCACATATATGTGCAAAAAGTTGAATTGAATTCAGTCCCAGTTAGCTGCTGTCTCACTGAAAAAAAAAAAAAGTATTTCTGGTACATTTCTTTTAGCTCTCGTTGCTTAGCTAGTACTTTCTTGTAGTTTTGGTGATGAATTATATATAATTTACAGGAAAAACCAGACCCAATTTATGTCCTTTCTCTCAAGTTCATCTAGACACTGTGAAAAATCATCAACTGGAAATTTTTGCAAGATTTCGCAGTAATTAAGGCACAGAGTTTTGAAGAACGGAGAGACCCAGGTTGTTAAACAGATGCAACATAAGTTTTTTACGGTTTGTAATATGATTGCAAGAAATCTGGTCACTTCTGAACCAAATGGCTGTAGTTCACTGGCACTACTATAGTATCTGGTTGGTCCTTATGAATGAAGTGTACAGAAGAGGACTGGAGACTTTTTTAGGTTGTTCATTATGACATTTTTGGACGTGTAATAGTCGAATGTTATCATCATTATGATATGGAGTTGTTTGAAAACCGTTAAGGCAGTATGAAAACCCTCATCATTTACTCCCATGTTCAGTCTATTCTGAGACGAGGAAATAGCAACAACCCGCTAATCCAAAGAACGATGGGACATGTGGCAAAATGAGACACCTCTGTCATGTTGACAGGATCTTTCAAAGATGCCTCAACTTCGTGTCACATAATTCTTGAAGCTGCACATTCCTCATAGTTGTTTGCCTTTCTCGCAATTCTTCACATTTCACAAAATTGTGGTCTAGATTGAAAATGGCACTTCACTTCGGTCATCGTGTGGCATCACATTGATAAAATCAATTACTTTTTTCATTACTACTTCTACTTACATGTGTCAGTCGTTTTCATTCTCCATTATTTGAGTAAAATGCAAAATAATGCATTATATGTGGCATGCGAGTTTTTTTATTACCTTGAATATGGCAGCAAATTTAGAAACATTTCACTTTTCCCTAAAATTTATGGTTTTTTTGCCCGGATCTGATTCGATTACCTCTTTAGATACAGGAAAGAATCTTTTCAGGTTCCTCAAGCAACAGATACTTTGTTACCATTTTAACTTTACAAGATCTCATATGGTAATTTACATTGTCTGTTGTTTATCCCTAAGACATTTCCTATATGCTTTCAGTGTTTTGACTACTATGGGTTTCACAAACAGTGCAAGTGCGATTTTTTTGCAATTATTCTGTAACGAACACTCGTATCAGTACGAGATTTTACTATAGTGTATTACACCCAGTAAGGAAATTTATAGGAGTATCATGAATCATTTATTGTAAATAATAAAGACTTTTGTACCTATACCAAGAGGCAAAACTCTTTAGCCAAGAAAGAAAACGAACACCAGGTTGGAAGAGCTCCGTCTGCCTACAACCCCCTTCACCTCCAACCCCCATTTTCTTCCTCCCCTCTCCTTTCTTCCCTCACCTGCCCTACGTCTTTCCTTCTCTTTCTCTCTCTCTGAATGTTGCTTTGATTTAAACATATTTTTTTACGATTTTTTTTCTATCAATCTGATAATAATTGACACTGTTGTATAAATGTAACAGTTCAGTGGTTGTTACCCTCCAGTTAACTTATTTATATCTATTTATACTCTGATGAATGTCCTGTGGAAAGGGTCAATATTTATTAGTAATTCATAGAGTAACTGTAACAAGTCACCTATGCAAACTAATCTGAAGACAGTTGTCAGCTTTCTCTTTATTAAAAAAGTTGAAGAGTTGGGTGACAAACTTATTTCTGCAACCATACGGACAGACATCTTCTGAGATGGCCATCACTTCTTTAAGCTCTTCCTCGTAATACCAGTAAATGGCTAATGCCCTGAGTAGAAATAAGGTTTGCCAAAAGAAGGCAAGAAAACGCAGGTACGTATACAACAGCCATTTCCCTATCAGTCATAGTGTCTATCACTCAGCTACTCCAAAACCCTTCAGATAGGTGTCAATCTAATAATTATTTACATAACCAATACCATAGAGAGAGAGAGAGAGAGAGAGAGAGAGAGAGAGAGAGAGAGAGAGAGAGAGAGAGAGATGAGCAAAGCAGTGATTAAAGCAGTCAGTCATCTGATAGGTAACAACCGATTGAATTGTTCCATATCTACAACAATAAATATTATAATTAGATAAGATAGATAGATAGATAGAGTGCTTGATATAAAAAAAAATCATACAAAATAAGTTGCAACTTAAGCTACCTTCTCAGAAAGAGAGCATGAAGGGAAGGGAAAGAACGGAGAGGGATGGATGGCGTGGAGGTGGAGAGAGATGGCTTGAAGCAGGGGGAGAGCAGGTGAGGGATGAAAGGAGAGGGAGGGAGGGGGTGGAGGTAGAGGTTCTGTATATTATTGTTCGGTTTTGTGACTGGATGATTGAGATTTTGCCCTTTGGCATAGGGGCAAGTGTCTTTATAATTAATAATTAACGATTCATTATACCCCTATAAATTTCCTCACTGAGTGTAATACCCTATAGCAACATCTCGTATTGATACGACTGTTCGTTACAGAATAATTGCAAAAAATCGCACTTGCACTGTCTGTGAAACCCATAGTAGGCTGAAATAATTTAGCATCTAACAAAGAGACTTCTTAGGTTAAATACTAAGCTTGTATATTTAATTATCAGATGGTAAGTAGGCCAAATGAAGTATGTCTTTAAAACTTCTCTGCCGTATGTATTTTTGCCAAAGAATTGTTAGTTAGCCCAAATAGATTAAAAGAAAACAAAAAGAGATGTAGGCACAGGACAACTAATAAAACTTTTGGAGAACAAAGAACAGGAAAGATGATAACGATAACAAACTAGGCTTCAAAGACTTAAAACTTGGAGGTATCTGAGGCACACTTGAGGGAGGTATGTGAGGCCCAGTTCATTTAGGGTACTTCTCAATTATGGTTTTTTTTAGATGATAGATTGTGAAATATTTATGTCATGAGTTTTCTGGGGGGTTTTATTTGTGCAATACAACAGAGGAGCTTGATATAAAATTCTCTAGCCAGAATAACTTAGCCACTAAAATTGCTTGCAAAAAGCCTCTCTCTCTCTCTCTCTCTCTCTCTCTCTCTCTCTCTCTCTCTCTCTCTCTCTCTCTCTCTCTCTCTCCCCCTCCCCAACTGCTTGATGTGATAATCAAGTCTCTTGTATCACGTACTGGCCATCAATTCGTTAATTTCTCTCAATTTTTGTATTTGAACTAGATACCATACATCTTTTTTTTTTTATTGTAATCATAAAATTGTGTATATGACGGTGTATCTAGTTCTCACATATACTTTTTATCTGATTCTGTTTCCTTACTTTTTCATATTTTCATAATATATATATATTTTTTTTTCACGCGATTATTTTTATTCAATGATTTCCTTTTTTTCACATTTCTTTAATATTTTTTCATATGCTTTCTACTGCTTTTACTTGTCTATTTTTTATTATATATTTATATTTTCAATAATATTATTGGAGTTATTTTTTCACCTTGTACATTTATTTACGGTTATATAAGGGGAACAGACTTGTGTGTCTATCCAAGGATACGTTGTTTAATTATTTAGTATTTTGATATTATATAGATATGAATCGAAAAATTAAAACTAATCTTTCGGTCTCTGAAATTATTAACCAAACTTTACAATCGTTGTTATAATTTGTTTGTTGTAATGCGAGTTGAAAGCGAGAAGTAGAGTTCCCCTCTTTTTCCAAAATGAATAATCATTGGTTATATTCTTTATTCATTTGTAAGAAAAAAAAATAGCGGAAGTTGAAACCTAAAAGTAGACTTCTATAACTATATTTAATACTTTTATATTAGCTCAAGCTAGTCTAAACCTTAGAACTTAAATTTTCCCCTGGAATAAATAATTAAATGGTTTAAGGTGAGTTGAGCATTATATATGAAGTATAGTTCCCCTCTTTTTCCAAAATGAATAATTATTGCTTGGATTCCTTATTTGTAAAGAAAGTAGCTGAAATTGAAACCTCAAAGTAGTCTTATATTTAATACTTTTATATTATCTCAAGCTAGTCAAAACCTTAGAAGCCAAATTTTCCCCTGGAATAAATAATCAAGTGGTTTTAGGGCGAGTTGAACATTATGTATGAACCTCCTTGTTTAAAAGAAAACTGAAAAGATATCAGGAACTTCATTTTCTTATTACTTTTGTTTGGATAGATGTGTAAAAAAAGAAAACAGACCTTCACAATTGTCGGTAAATAAAAACAAAACAGTGACCGACCTCTCAAGCATCTATCATCTCGCAGGTAAACACCAGCACGAACTTCTAGGACAAAATCCGGATATGAAGATAACCCCTTGATGGCAATTTATTGGCCTTGCTGGATCTAGTGCCTTTCTATTTCTCACCTGCGAAGTCTTCTAACTTCGTATATTCGAATTTATAGCACCACTGGCCAGGCGCTCTCCGAATCTTACATCTGGAGATGGTCGGCAGAATACCTTATAAAGATGGAATCTTTCCTTGGATTTCATTTGCTTTAACCACAAGTTTTTTTTTTATTGATCAGTATTATTATCATTTATGTTGTCATTCTAATTGCCTTCATTTATTTCTGAGCTTATTTATTTATTTGCTTGATAGTAAACAACTTTACATAAAAAAACTGTATCGATTTTAACCAAACTTGGTAGGCATGTTGGGTGTGACCCACTGATGAATCTAACATTTTGAATAAAGTGCGTCAAGTAAAAATACGCAGCAGTACTTTGAAAATAATCGCAAGTTAAGGAAATAGCAAATAATTCCTCAGTTACCTACTCCAACGAAGTTGGGAAGTTATGTTTTCGTCCCCTGTTTATCTGTTTGTCGGTTTGTGTATTTGTTTGTGAACAACATCCTGGCCACAATTTTACTCATCGAGTAGTGAAACTTTCAGCGATTAATTGTTATGTTGAGAAGTGTTAGTGATTTAATTTTGAAAATACTAGGTCAAAGGTCAAAGTCAAGGTCGAGGAAAAAATCGACCGAATTAACCCTAACCTTAACCCCAAGTTCGGACATGGTTGTCACCCAGACTTCAAATATGCTTACGGTCTAAATCGATCATGAGAAAGGCACTCTTGAGTGCTTTTCTAGTGTGTGTGTGTGTGTGTGTGTGTGTGTCTGTGTGTGTGTGAACAACACCTCACGCAAAAACTACTGAATCAATTTCAATGAAACTTGGTGAACATGTAGGGTGTGACCCAAGGACAAATCCATTAGATTTTGAAGAAAGTATTTCGAAGTACAAGTACGCATTGGTGTTACTAGAATAATAAGACTGCTTGACGTGGCGCAGGCATGCTCTCTACTGAGTTCCCCTCTAGATATCAGTGTTGTTGCTGTTGATGCTAATTCCGCTGAGAAGGTTAGGTTTTTTTTCTGTCGGTTGTTGTCAGAGGTAAAGTCGTTACGTGTTTCCGAAAATTCTGCCAAAAATTTTCCTCGGAACTTATAACGAGAAAGTTAGTTTATAGAGAGACAGTACTTCTAACATTTTGAAAAAAAAAAAGCCCGTTCTGAGTGTATTGTGCTTAAGCATAATTCCAAATATTGTAGGCTTATAATAAACCTATGACTATGATTAGTTAACTAGATTAGTAATTGATTTAATTACTTAAGGATAATTGCAACATTCCCTCTGCCCTTTGCAGCACCCACTTTATAGTCATCTACTTTACAACTATTCCCGTTTCCATTCTTCCATCTTGCTGGTCAGTCTCTTAAGGTTCGTTTCATAGTGCCAACTACTGGGTTTCCTCCCAGTTGCATCTTAGTGGATGGCCAGATTTACACATAACTGAATAGTTAGTTTAAACTTAAAGGTTTAAAGGTCGTTCATGAATGGCAGAAGCAAGGGACAGTGACATTGCCCTATCAAGTAGGACAATGCCCTCGAGACTGACTATATACCTATGATCAGCGCCCATGCCCCCTCTCCACCTAAGCTAGTACCAAGGAGGGCCAGGCAATGGCTACTGATGACTCAGCAGATAGACCTATAAGCTCCCCAAACCTCCCATCCTTAGCTCTTGAAGATTGTGAAGTTGCAGCAACCAAAGGAACTAACAAGTTTGAGCGGGACTCGAACCCCAGTCTGGCGATCACCAGTCAGGGACGTTACCACATCGGCCTCACACCACTACTTACCAATATGTGTTTTTTTTTTTTTTGGGGGGGGGAGGGGCTAGGAATATAATTTCAAGAATGACTGAACCTTTCGAGTAGTTGAATTACTTAGTCAAAGATAGGCAGTTTTCAAGGGCCCTTAATGTTAATGTTGGTTTTGCCGTATTTACAATTATTGTTCCGAGGCATATAGAAAATTGTTTTTACTGATGTTGCGAGTAGTATTTCTCTTTATATTATCTGATGGTGGAAAATTATAAACGAACCCTAGGCACAAATCAAGAGAGCTTTAAGCTGGTGTTTGTCATCCTGTATTGTGAGATTTCGTATGGTCGACAAAGGTTAAGTTCTTACTTCTTCTTTTGTCCCAACTATGGGAATTACTATTTGGACTGGCTTTAGCGGAATTTTGTGTTCTTTTATAGGTTTTGCCTTTAGAATAAATTACTTGTTCCTTTGCAATGTCGTCACATTTATTAAATTGTCAAGGGGCCACGATGTCACAGTGCTCAGAGCTAGTGGGCAATTATTCCACTTAGTAAAAAGTGTGAAGCGGCCTTATTGGTATTCCTATAGATAGTTATGTTCGTAAATTCAAGAGAGAATGTAATTTTGTTTAAGCCTTTATGCTTCTTTGAATTACTCATTTTACTACCGTTTAGCTTTTTAGTCTATACAGATGTACATTCTTGTATATATATTCTTATCTCTCGTCTTGGGTAGTGATATAGTCTCTGTACCATGGCCTTCCACTGTCTTGGATTTGAGTTCTCTTGCTTATTAAGATTTTCGTATTGGTATGTTTTCCGCCTTTTTCAGGTTACAAGGTAATATTTTTCCGTGTTATTTCCTCATATATGGGCACCCATTTTGATATACAGTATATCTTCCTAGACTGTACCTTCCTGTAAGTAGTACTAGCTATGCAGTTAATTCTAAAGTCATGCCCTCTCCATCATAAGATTCAATATTACCGAGTAACCTAGAAGTTTTATTCCAGCTGTGGACAGATTGTGGAATTGATCTTCCTTATCAGGGTGGAACTTAGAAGTTCAAACCTGCCGCAATATTTTTTTTTTTATGTTGAATAGGCTGACATAAGAATCTCTTCACAATTTATATATAAAGGTTTAATTTTTACGGTGTTACCGATGTTAACATATTTTGTATTTATCATTCATTACTTCTTGTGTAGTTGTTTATTTCATTTCCTCACTGGGCTATGTTTCCCTGTTGGACTCTTTGTGCTTATACCATTCTGCTTTTCAAACTAGGGATGTAGCTTAGCCAGTAATAATAATGAATGATATGTCGCTCATTTTTAGCATTTTATAACTCTTGGGACTGATCTTCTAGAAATTCAAATTGAATTTTTAAGAATATTTATGGAAATGGGATCAACAATTGTATATAGTATCTGGATTCAGACAGTTTTCACACAATGCCAATTTTTGACCTCGAGGAATTGGGCAGTCTTTGTGGGAGTCGTTCTTTGTTCAACCCTCATCCGATGTAATTGCTACTAGTTATGTTTGATGCTTAACTAGTATCTAGAGTTTGTTTGTTTTACTGCCTTATCTTTCGTACATCTTTGTATTTGGTACTAAATTGTTTATGTTAAGCAACGTTTGACGTTTCGAAAAATTCTTCTTCACCCAAGGGGTTATACATACACTTAATAGTCTGGCCTATTCTTTACGTACTCTCCTCTGTCCTCATTCACCTGACAACACCGAGATTACCAAACAGTTCTTCTCCCCTCAAGGGGTTAACTACTGCATCGTAATTGGTCAGTGGCCACTTTCCTCTTGGTAAAGTTAGAAGAGAGACTTTAGCAATGGTAAGCAGCTCTTCTAGGAGAAGACACTCCAAAACCAAACCATTGTTCTCTTGTCTTGGGTAGTGCCATAGCCTCTGTACCATGGTCTTCCACTGTCTTGGGTTAGAGTTCTATTGCTTGAAGGTGTGCTTGGGCACACTGTTCTATTTTATTTCTCTTACTCTTGTTTTGTTTAAGTTTTTATAGTTTATATGAGATGTTTATTTTAATGTTACTCATAAAATATTTTTATTTTTCCTTGTTTCCTTTCCTCACTGGGCTATTTTCCCTGTTGGAGCCCCTGGGCTTATAGCATCCTGCATTTCCAACTAGGGTTGTAGCTTAGCAAATAATAATAATAATAATGATAACTGTTCAAGCATTTTTTTTTATCCAGGTTTGGACCATCATAACTGAACAAGTTTCTCGTGGCAACAGTTTATTTGTCTATTTTATATCTATTTTGTTCGTGTCGTTGTTTTGCAGCTATCATTAGATTGATAGAAATCTTTATCGAATCATTTTTTTTCTTAGATGTTTTCGTCGGGGGAAGCTCAATTTCATCCTTATAATGTCCGGTTATTCTATTTCATTAGAAAATCTGTCTTCATCATAATCATCATCTACTGCTTGTAATCCTATACCAATCACAAAGTCCTTTTTCCAGTGTGTGTGTGTGTGTGTGTGTTTGTGTTTTTAAACCTATCTTACTACTTGTATTCAGTTTTCAGTTCCAGCTTACTTCTCCAGACTTTTATCCCCATCCACTCTGCATATTCCATCTTCTGACTATATTTTCAAATTCTTTAATTTCCTTCTTTTAGGTGAGTTTTGTCATTTGGTTTTTATAAATGACTTGATTACTACATTTATTCGCGTAAAGCAGCGCTTCTAGATTTTTTTTTCTTTTTTGAACTATTTGTGTTGTAAGAAAATACGAGCGTTTATTTTTCAAGTATAAAATCTCTCCTTATTTGTTACATCAGGGATATTCCCAGAACTGTTTCTGGTGCTTGAAGGGTTGAAATTAGGACCATTGCCTTAGGCAAGGTTTCTTTTACTTAGGGTCATTGGAATGATAAACTTTTGGCACTGGAACAGTTAATTTTGTTATTGGACCAGTTACTTCCGACGCTTGAAAGATTATACTTGACATAGAAACAGTCGCTATAATCAGCGAACAGTTACTTTTGTAATCGGAAGAATTAATAGATAATGAAATGAAATCCATGTTCAATGAAACTATTGCCTCACCATTGAAAAAAAAATACAATATATACTGAAACATTTTCCTACATCTCTTGCCAATGCCTACTGTATAGCGGCTTCTGATTTTCCACAACACAAACTACTGTATACCATTGTTGGTGTATTTCATTTGTCTCTATTCTGTGAATTTAACCTGCAGTTGTATCCTTATTATACTTCAGTTAATGATAGATGTAGAAATTTCTATTTCGTAAACACATTAACAAAGAACTATAGTTTAGACTGCATTGTGCTAGGTATAAGAGGTATATGAAGATAGGTTTCTGTTGTAAATAATTTATAAAGTCCTCGTAACAAATCTCTCTCTCTCTCTCTCTCTCTCTCTCTCTCTCTCTCTCTCTCTCTCCTTCCTCTTGGTGACATCACTATTACCTGTCGCTCAAAATCCTGTCATTATATTTGCTCATCAAAATGCTCCTTAATCGTGGCATTTGTTATCATAATTTTGACAGCAAAACCATAAATGACAGTAGGTTATTGCCATCTCTATTGTCAACACAAAGATGAAGTGTTTCGTAGCCATCTGTCTACTGTAAATAAACAAAAGATAAATAATAATAATAATGATAATAATAATGATAATAATAATAATAATAATAATAATAATAATGATAATCTTTATTTCAGCAAAAACCATATATAGAGTTGCAATAGGGTTACAGTGATGTTACACTAACGACATCAGTAAAAGTTAGTAACTTGCAATAATGGGTATCAAGAATGAAGAACAAAAAATTATTAAATTCAGTGTACACTTTCTTAAAGATGTTGAAATTGAGTATTATCAAAATGAAACTCAAAATATTTCGCTTTGTGTACAAATAAGTGATGATTGAGATAGACTCATTCTTTTGTAGCAAAGATCTTTTTATAGATAATTCACTGCCACATCAATGCTCTGATGAAGCACCCCATTTTCTGTGCTTGAACTAAATCATCATCATCAACTAAATCATCATCATCATCATCTCCTCCTACGCCTATTGACGCAAAGGACCTTGGTTAGATTTCGCCAGTCGTCTCTATCTCGAGCTTTTAATTCAATCGTTCTCCATTCATCATCTACTTCGCTTACACTAAATACTCAATCAAATTAACTTTCGTGAGGGATGATAGTTAGGCACTAAACAAAAATTAGCCATGATTACTGAATTAGATGTTTACTCACAATGCCGTCGTGTATGATGATTGTAAGGAGTAACTATACACTAAATTATTGGTGTTAAAATTCAATATTGGCAAGTATGGAGAGGATGGGTTAAAGACTAAAATAAGTAGGACTCTCTCTCTCTCTCTCTCTCTCTCTCTCTCTCTCTCTCTCTCTCTCGGCATTTTGGTTATCTCAAATCTTGCCTCCATAGTGAGACCGAGGTGTCGAATAAAGAAGCGTGGTTTGCAATTACGGTGTCTTCCCTTTTCGTCCGATTCTCCCGTTATGTCTTGGACACAATTTTATCCCGAGAGTGAATTGGGAAGTATTGCGATTATATTTTCGTGCGAGTATCTCCGTGATTATATTCAAACAGGTTTTGCAGTTCAGCTGTAATTAATGGCGTTTTTTCCTCTCCCTCTCTTTCTCTCCCATGTTTCCAGCCGTCAGCTTATTACATCTTTGCGTCAGCAAATTGATTATAAGTAAGAGATTCGAAGACATGCAACAACCAGTCCTCGTGTAATAGTTGTACTGACAGCCACCAACTCCCGCTTGCGATACAATTTCCTCCTTATAAACACCCATGAAACTCTAGTGCATCTCCTCGTTGTTCAATTCTCTAAAGCCGCTTTAGAAACTCTTCAGGAGGTTTCTCTTGGCTATGCTCTTGCCTCCGCTATTCCGGCGTTTCCAGCCAGTCCCTGGAAGACGTCGCTCACCTGGAAGACGCTGCCGCCTCTTGGCGGTCCAGCACCTAGACCAAAATCCAGTTGCGGAGACCGAAGCAATAAGGAAACGGACGAAGTTGATGAGAAAAGAAGCGTAAGTAAACTGGTGGTATCTCCTCCCCCTTCGACTCCAACCCGCACATTAGCCATTGGCCACGGACTATGGCTGTGTTCCCTTTATTAATTTCAATGGCTTTGTAATTGATTTCTAATACTACAGGCGGCGAGGAAAATTAGAGGGCGGCCGAAATGTGACAAATTTCACACAACAGTTTTCAATGCGAGTATGGAGATTACAGACCTCTGACGGGAATAATAAACCGATTTTTTCTGTCGAATTTTTTGTTCTTGTTCATAATCGTTGGGAGTAATTAGGGCCGGTTAACAGACAGGTGATTTCTGATGTACACAGCAGTTGCATTATCGAGATTTTGAGAGAGAGAGAGAGAGGAGAGAGAGAAGAGAGAGAGAGAGAGACTCTTACGCTGGGAAGTAATGATTATTTTATGTCTATGCACACAGCGGTTGCATTATCGTGATTTTGTGAGAGAGAGAGAGAGAGAGAGAGAGAGAGAGAGAGAGAGAGAATCTTGCGCTTGGAAGTAATGATTATTTTATGTCTATGCACACAGCGGTTGCATTATCGTGATTTTGTGAGAGAGAGAGAGAGAGAGAGAGAGAGAGAGAGAGAGAGAATCTTGCGCTTGAAGTAATGATTATTTTATGTCTATGCACACAGCAGTTGCATTATCGTGAGAGAGAGAGAGAGAGAGAGAGAGAGAGAGAATCTTGTGCTGGGAAGTAATGATTATATATCTATGCACAGAGCAGTTGCATTATCGAGATTTTGTGAGAGAGAGAGAGACAGAGAGAGAGAGACTTACGCTGGGAAGTAATGATTATTTTATGTCTATGCACACAGCGATTGCATTATCGTGATTTTGTGAGAGAGAGAGAGAGAGAGAGAGAGAGAGAGAGAGAGAGAATCTTGCGCTTGGAAGTAATGATTATTTTATGTCTATGCACACAGCAGTTGCATTATCGTGATTTTGTGTGTGAGAGAG
>NC_090729.1:171626903-171648376 GCF_036898095.1 Palaemon carinicauda | reverse complement strand
AATGTATCGAACACACAGCAACGTATAACGTAATTAAATTTGACCGAGGTAAAATAGTCGGTACAAGACTTTCGGTCAACACCTAAAAGAAACAGAAAATAAAAAGGTTTTACAATGGCAACACCAATTACACCCAAAACTAACGTATCAACACAAAACCACAATACTTTCAAGTCACGTTTCATTAACATATTAAACATTTCATTAACATATAAAACAAAATTATAAAGTTACCTAAAAGAAACCCACGGAGAGATAAAGCACACGTAACAAAAGGTATCACCACCCAAGACGTATTACGACAAATGCTGTCCGCTCCTAAAACAGAATTACTCACATAAACAAACAATAATTATACACACTTTCTATATACAATATAGAATAACCATATAACCCAACAACATGTCACGAAGATTACCTTGGGATTCTTTCAGTGTATGTAAGGGCTACTGGACCACGTCCTTATACAGCCCCAATACTCCTCAAAGCAGAGCACCTCTTTGCTTGCCGACGAGCTTCCGACTCCCGTAGTCAAAATCTCTGCTACGTTATCGCTTCGTTAACAACCCGCAGCGAGAGTCAAATAAGTGAGATGCACTTTAAATACCTAACAGGCAAATGTCCTAATACATGTCATTATATTACATGACAATATCTCTCTGATAATTTAAGAAATTGTAAAATTTCTTACAACCAAACAAAAAAAAATACTACTGGTACAAATCAAAAACCTGTACAGGAACATATATACATTACTTGAACATAACATATATACAAGGTCAATAACATACACAAGTTCAACACTTTACAAACATGTAACACGTGCCCCAATCTATAAAAATCATACTACTCCACAATTTTCGAAAGAAATAAAATTTTTACAACCTACTCAAGCAGTCTGGACCAACATTTTCTTTACCAGAAATATTATGTATGGTATATTCAAACTGTTGTAAATACATGGCCCAGCGCATTAGTCTACTGTTAATGTGACCAGCAGAGTTTAAATACTTCAAAGGTTGGTGATCAGATTCTATGACGAATGCCTTCCCGTATAGATATTGGTAAAACTTCTTTACAGCCCACACTACTGCGAGGCATTCCTTCTCGATTACAGAGTAATTCTGCTCTGCACCTTTGAGTTTCCTGCTAGCATATTGCACTGGCCAACGTTCGCCATCAACATATTGCATAAGGATTGCCCCTAAACCCACATTTGATGCATCTACCTGCAACACAAAATCTTTGGTTAAAATCAGGCAACCTAACTATTGGATGGCTACTTAAAATGTTCTTTAACTTTTCAAAAGATTCTTGGTGACACAGGCTCCAGTTTACTACATTGGGTTGAGATTTCTTTATAAGATCTGTTAGAGGTGCAGCAATAGTAGCATAGTCAGGGATATAATGGTGATAGTATCCAGTCAAACCAAGAAAAGACTTTACCTCCCTTTTTGTCTTTGGTGTGTCTACATTTAATACCTTACTTACTTTGTCCTCAGCTGTCCGAGATATACCGTTACCGATCTTACTGCCCAAATACTCAACTGAAAAATAACCAATTTCCATTTTGGACGGCTTAGCTGTGAGAAATGCTTTTCTTAAAATATCCAGTACCAGCCGCAGAGTTTCCTTGTGCTCTTCCCACCCCTGTGAATGAATCAAAATATCATCAACAAACAGCTTTACATTTTTCACACCATTAAATAATTTCCTCATCATACGGTTAAAAGTAGCACCAGCATTTACCAGCCAAATGGCATAGTTATAAACTGTAGGAGTCCTCTATTAGTTTGAAAAGCGGTTACTTCTCTACTCTGTTTTTCTAAAGGTATTTGCCAATATCCTTTAGAGAGGTAAATTTTCGTAAAATAACTGCTCTTACTTACGCGAGTCATAATTAAGTTCTGATCTGGCATGGGTTCCGAATCAAATACCGTAAGCTTGTTTATCTTCCTAAAATCTAAGCACATCCGATTACTGCCATCTTTTTTCTTTACCACTATCAAAGGTGTAGCATAAGGAGAATTTGAGCACTCGATAACTCATAATTTGAGCATTCTTTCAATCTCCCTATCTATATCTTGCTGCAGAGCATAAGGTACAGGATATGGTCTACACCTTACAGGACCCTTACTAGACAGGTTTATCACATGTTCAATCACATTAGTTCTACCTGGTAGATCAGTAAACACATTCTTGTATTCTTGTAATATTTTAGCTACCTCCTCCTTTTTATCTTCAGATAATTCCTGATTAATTTTAACATTAGACACATCTTCACTCTGAATATCACTCGGCACAACTGTTACCCTCATATTCATCACTATCCTCACTAATCACTGCCACACATGCAAGATCATCACTCTCCTGATCATCTGTGAAAAGTACAGCTCCAGATTTGAGATCCCCACTGCCCTCTGCCTCAACAGACTTACCCTTCACGTTATTGCCTTCGCTTATCCTATCATAGTATAACTTAAGCATGTTAATGTGGTATTTGCGCTCAACCCCATTAATATTAAGAACAAAATTATACGTATTAACTTTCTTTACCACTTCAAATGGACCTTGCCACTGCACTAGAAGCTTGTTGTTACTAGTGGGCAACAGCAAACAGGACCTTGTCCCCTTCATTTATTTCCCTTTTACAAGCATTTTTATCATAGTAACACTGATACTTATCTCTAGCCCTCTCTAACTCTTCTTGAGCTAGCCTACATGTATCCTGTAACCTTTCTCTCATGTCTACTACATACTCGTACGTGGTCCTCGTGCTATCCTCAATTGCATTATCTTCATTTTCCCACAGCTCCCCTCACAGTATGACCATATACTAACTCAAACGGAGAGAATTTGGTACTAGACTGCGGAACTTCACTATATGCAAATAATAAAGGATCAATGTACCTAGGCCACATCTTTGGTTGTTCTGTACACATACGTCCTGAGCATTTTCTTCAACACTCCATTAAACTTTTCTACTAAACCATTGCACATAGCATGATATGGGGTAGTAGTAATACTCTTAATAGATAACAAGCGATTAAATTCACGCATTACTTCAGAGGTGAACTGTGTTCCTCTGTCATATAACACCTCCTTTGGAATTCCCACTCGACTGAATACCGACAGCAAAGCCTCAGCTACAGTGACTGAATCTATATTCTTCAGAGCTCTGCCTCAGGATAACGTGTAGCATAGTCAACAATGGTGAGAATATATCTTGATCCGTCGCTGGCACGGGGTTCAATCGGACCCACTATGTCCACCGCAACACGCTGAAAGGGTTCTTGAATCAGGGGCATTCTTCCCAACTTCACCTTT
This sequence comes from Palaemon carinicauda, assembly GCF_036898095.1. Classification (NCBI taxonomy): domain Eukaryota; kingdom Metazoa; phylum Arthropoda; class Malacostraca; order Decapoda; family Palaemonidae; genus Palaemon; species Palaemon carinicauda. The sequence goes on along the minus strand of NC_090729.1, from coordinate 171,645,049 downwards.
TTAACTCTTCCCTTGTCAACCGTGCGTTGACAAGCGTCACACGACCTGCAAAATCTTGTTATCTGCACCGACATACCTGGCCAATAGAAATTACTTTGTATACGTGCTGTGGTTTTCTGTATTCCTAAATGTCCACTCATTAAGGAATCGTGAGCCAATTCTATTACTGCATGACGAAATTTATTAGGAACAACTAACTGATCATTAATAATACCTTCATTTTGCACTCTATAATATAATATACCTTTCTTAATTACGAAGCAATGAGATTTATTTTCATTCTTCACAAAGACCCCATTTGACTTTGCATGCTCAAAAACCTTTTTTAGCGTCCCATCTTCAGCCTGTAATTTCCCTATATTCTCTTTCTGCATTGAATTTATAACTTCTTTGACCTTAAGCTTTGACGGTCCCTTTAACTTTTTCTCTTGCATTTGATTCTGCAGTCGGGTAGTAACAGCACTAACCTCCGTACTCAACCCGTCAGTCGAACCATCAATAGCCCCAATCACTAAATCATAAATAGGATCAGGCATGCAGGCAGCTAAGGTTTCGCCGGGAAATATTGCGAGACAACATCAACAATAGCCTCGGGATATCTAAAAACTTGGTTATTAGCCATTGTAAGGTCAACATACTTACCTGTAAACTTGTGTTTCGGCACTAAAGCCCTCTTAACTAACACCGTGGTACAACCGGGATCACGAAATACATTAACCTCTACTCCTTCCACTGTACCTTTATCCACCATTAACTTGCCCCCATGACCAACCACAGCTGCTTTCTCTGTAGCACCTTTACTCGCACCTTTACGTTTTGGACCCCCAAACCTTTCAAAACAATATTTAGCAAGGTGATTACCACGACCACATACGTAACAATTTCTTGCCGTAACCTTCCTATCACTATCGGCATCCGTTTGCCATTTACTATCCCCAGTGGTAACTTTACTTGCAGAGGCACCGTGCTTTTCATGACCACTACTTGAACCCTTTTTGCCATAATTTAAATGGGCCTCCATATACATCTCGGCATATTTTACAACTTGATCAAATGTTTTCATTTCATGTTCCTTCAAGAATACAACCATATCTTTGTCACAAGCATTTAAAAATTGTTCTATTAACATTAAATCAAACAAGTCATCAAATGTTTCTTCACAATCTGCTAATTCCACCCACCTCTTAAGGTTATTTTTCAATCTATTCCCAAATTGCTGAGCGGTCTCGTTCTTAAAGAATTTACAGTTACGAAATCTCAATCTATATCCTTCCGAAATACACTGAAAACAACGTAATAATGCTTCTTTAACACTATCGAAATCTTTAGCTTCAACAGGTGAAAGGTGCTGGTAAGTTTCCAAAGCTTTCCCTTGTAATAATGATGCTAAACTAACAGCCCAAATGTCTTTGCTCCAGCCAGCACTAACGGCTAAACGTTCAAATCCTAAAATATAGGCGTCAATACTATCAGTTATATCATTAAAAACAGGCAGTTTAGGTAGCGAGGGTTTACACAAACTAGAATCTTTTTCATTCCCTGCATCTGTAACTTTAATCGTTCGACTTCTAATTGCTGCTTTCGTATTTCCCTTTCTACTGCCCTTTCTTCTCTCTCTATTTCCCTTTCCTCTCTCTCTCTTTCCCTTCTTTTCTCTCCATTTCCCTTTCCCTTGCTAGTGCCCGCTCTCGAATAAGTCTTTCCTTTTCAACAAAATCCCTTAAATCATCACCTTCGTAACCCATTTCCTTCCCCAAAACTAACAATTTCTTTTAAAGTACTCATATCTAAAAGCTTCACAGACCTTATCTGCAATACACCATACAGTCTTGTTAAAATGAGATGAACGGTCCCTGTTCGGGCGCCAAATTGTCACGTGAATTTTAAAATCAAAGCCTGTTATGACTTAATTCACTAGGGTGAAGTAGACCGTTCCCTTATAAAAAGGATCATATACAAGACAAATGGTAAAGAGCAGAAAGGAAACTATTTTCTTTATAACATCGTATTTATTACAAAAAACCTTAAACCTAAACAATACCAAACTAACACGAAAAATACATAATGTATCGAACACACAGCAACGTATAACGTAATTAAATTTGACGAGGTAAAATAGTCGGTACAAGACTTTCGGTCAACACCTAAAAGAAACAGAAAATAAAAAGGTTTTACAATGGCAACACCAATTACACCCAAAACTAACGTATCAACACAAAACCACAATACTTTCAAGTCACGTTTCATTAACATATTAAACATTTCATTAACATATAAAAACAAAATTATAAAGTTACCTAAAAGAAACCCACGGAGAGATAAAGCACACGTAACAAAAGGTATCACCACCCAAGACGTATTACGACAAATGCTGTCCGCTCCTAAAACAGAATTACTCACATAAACAAACAATAATTATACACACTTTCTATATACAATATAGAATAACCTATAACCCAACAACATGTCACGAAGATTACCTTGGGATTCTTTCAGTGTATGTAAGGGCTACTGGACCACGTCCTTATACAGCCCCAATACTCCTCAAAGCAGAGCACCTCTTTGCTTGCCGACGAGCTTCCGACTCCCGTAGTCAAAATCTCTGCTACGTTATCGCTTCGTTAACAACCGCAGCGAGAGTCAAATAAGTGAGATGCACTTTAAATACCTAACAGGCAAATGTCCTAATACATGTCATTATATTACATGACAATATCTCTCTGATAATTTAAGAAATTGTAAAATTTCTTACAACCAAACAAAAAAAAATACTACTGGTACAAATCAAAAACCTGTACAGGAACATATATACATTACTTGAACATAACATATATACAAGGTCAATAACATACACAAGTTCAACACTTTACAAACATGTAACACGTGCCCCAATCTATAAAAATCATACTACTCCACATTTTCGAAAGAAATAAAATTTTTACAACCTACTCAAGCAGTCTGGACCAACATTTTCTTTACCAGAAATATTATGTATGGTATATTCAAACTGTTGTAAATACATGGCCCAGCGCATTAGTCTACTGTTAACGTGACCAGCAGAGTTTAAATACTTCAAAGGTTGGTGATCAGATTCTATGACGAATGCCTTCCCGTATAGATATTGGTAAAACTTCTTTACAGCCCACACTACTGCGAGGCATTCCTTCTCGATTACAGAGTAATTCTGCTCTGCACCTTTGAGTTTCCTGCTAGCATATTGCACTGGCCAACGTTCGCCATCAACATATTGCATAAGGATTGCCCCTAAACCCACATTTGATGCATCTACCTGCAACACAAAATCTTTGGTTAAATCAGGCAACCTAACTATTGGATGGCTACTTAAAATGTTCTTTAACTTTTCAAAAGATTCTTGGTGACACAGGCTCCAGTTTACTACATTGGGTTGAGATTTCTTTATAAGATCTGTTAGAGGTGCAGCAATAGTAGCATAGTCAGGGATATAATGGTGATAGTATCCAGTCAAACCAAGAAAAGACTTTACCTCCCTTTTTGTCTTTGGTGTGTCTACATTTAATACCTTACTTACTTTGTCCTCAGCTGTCCGAGATATACCGTTACCGATCTTACTGCCCAAATACTCAACTGAAAAATAACCAATTTCCATTTTGGACGGCTTAGCTGTGAGAAATGCTTTTCTTAAAATATCCAGTACCAGCCGCAGAGTTTCCTTGTGCTCTTCCCACCCCCTGTGAATGAATCAAAATATCATCAACAAACAGCTTTACATTTTTCACACCATTAAATAATTTCCTCATCATACGGTTAAAAGTAGCACCAGCATTTACCAAGCCAAATGGCATAGTTATAAACTGTAGGAGTCCTCTATTAGTTTGAAAAGCGGTACTTCTCTACTCTGTTTTTCTAAAGGTATTTGCCAATATCCTTTAGAGAGGTAAATTTTCGTAAAATAACTGCTCTTACTTACGCGAGTCATAATTAAGTTCTGATCTGGCATGGGTTCCGAATCAAATACCGTAAGCTTGTTTATCTTCCTAAAATCTAAGCACATCCGATTACTGCCATCTTTTTTCTTTACCACTATCAAAGGTGTAGCATAAGGAGAATTTGAGCACTCGATAACTCATAATTTGAGCATTCTTTCAATCTCCCTATCTATATCTTGCTGCAGAGCATAAGGTACAGGATATGGTCTACACCTTACAGGACCCTTACTAGACAGGTTTATCACATGTTCAATCACATTAGTTCTACCTGGTAGATCAGTAAACACATTCTTGTATTCTTGTAATATTTTAGCTACCTCCTCCTTTTTATCTTCAGATAATTCCTGATTAATTTTACATTTAGACACATCTTCACTCTGAATATCACTCGGCACAACTGTTACCTCATATTCATCACTATCCTCACTAATCACTGCCACACATGCAAGATCATCACTCTCCTGATCATCTGTGAAAAGTACAGCTCCAGATTTGAGATCCCCACTGCCCTCTGCCTCAACAGACTTACCCTTCACGTTATTGCCTTCGCTTATCCTATCATAGTATAACTTAAGCATGTTAATGTGGTATTTGCGCTCAACCCCATTAATATTAAGAACAAAATTATACGTATTAACTTTCTTTACCACTTCAAATGGACCTTGCCACTGCACTAGAAGCTTATTGTTACTAGTGGGCAACAGCAACAGGACCTTGTCCCCTTCATTTATTTCCCTTTTACAAGCATTTTTATCATAGTAACACTGATACTTATCTCTAGCCCTCTCTAAACTCTTCTTGAGCTAGCCTACATGTATCCTGTAACCTTTCTCTCATGTCTACTACATACTCGTACGTGGTCCTCGTGCCTATCCTCAATTGCATTATCTTCATTTTCCCACAGCTCCCCCTCACAGTATGACCATATACTAATTCAAACGGAGAGAATTTGGTACTAGACTGCGGAACTTCACTATATGCAAATAATAAAGGATCAATGTACCTAGGCCACATCTTTGGTTGTTCTGTACACATACGTCTGAGCATTTTCTTCAACACTCCATTAAACTTTTCTACTAAACCATTGCACATAGCATGATAGGGGTAGTAGTAATACTCTTAATAGATAACAAGCGATTAAATTCACGCATTACTTCAGAGGTGAACTGTGTTCCTCTGTCATATAACACCTCCTTTGGAATTCCCACTCGACTGAATACCGACAGCAAAGCCTCAGCTACAGTGACTGAATCTATATTCTTCAGAGCTCTGCCTCAGGATAACGTGTAGCATAGTCAACAATGGTGAGAATATATCTTGATCCGTCGCTGGCACGGGGTTCAATCGGACCCACTATGTCCACCGCAACACGCTGAAAGGGTTCTTGAATCAGGGGCATTCTTCCCAACTTCACCTTTTTAACTCTTCCCTTGTCAACCGTGCGTTGACAAGCGTCACACGACCTGCAAAATCTTGTTATCTGCACCGACATACCTGGCCAATAGAAATTACTTTGTATACGTGCTGTGGTTTTCTGTATTCCTAAATGTCCACTCATTAAGGAATCGTGAGCCAATTCTATTACTGCATGACGAAATTTATTAGGAACAACTAACTGATCATTAATAATACCTTCATTTTGCACTCTATAATATAATATACCTTTCTTAATTACGAAGCAATGAGATTTATTTTCATTCTTCACAAAGACCCCATTTGACTTTGCATGCTCAAAACCTTTTTTAGCGTCCCATCTTCAGCCTGTAATTTCCCTATATTCTCTTTCTGCATTGAATTTATAACTTCTTTGACCTTAAGCTTTGACGGTCCCTTTAACTTTTTTCTCTTGCATTTGATTCTGCAGTCGGGTAGTAACAGCACTAACCTCCGTACTCAACCGTCAGTCGAACCATCAATAGCCCCAATCACTAAATCATAAATAGGATCAGGCATGCAGGCAGCTAAGGTTTCGCCCGGGAAATATTGCGAGACAACATCAACAATAGCCTCGGGATATCTAAAAACTTGGTTATCAGCCATTTTAAGGTCAACATACTTACCTGTAAACTTGTGTTTCGGCACTAAAAGCCCTCTTAACTAACACCGTGGTACAACCGGGATCACGAAATACATTAACCTCTACTCCTTCCACTGTACCTTTATCCACCATTAACTTGCCCCCATGACCAACCACAGCTGCTTTCTCTGTAGCACCTTTACTCGCACCTTTACGTTTTGGACCCCCAAACCTTTCAAAACAATCTTTAGCAAGGTGATTACCACGACCACATACGTAACAATTTCTTGCCATAACCTTCCTATCACTATCGGCATCCGTTTGCCATTTACTATCCCCAGTGGTAACTTTACTTGCAGAGGCACCGTGCTTTTCATGACCACTACTTGAACCCTTTTTGCCATAATTTAAATGGGCCTCCATATACATCTCGGCATATTTTACAACTTGATCAAATGTTTTCATTTCATGTTCCTTCAAGAATACAACCATATCTTTGTCACAAGCATTTAAAAATTGTTCTATTAACATTAAATCAAACAAGTCATCAAATGTTTCTTCACAATCTGCTAATTCCACCCACCTCTTAAGGTTATTTTTCAATCTATTCCCAAATTGCTGAGCGGTCTCGTTCTTAAAGAATTTACAGTTACGAAATCTCAATCTATATCCTTCCGAAATACACTGAAAACAACGTAATAATGCTTCTTTAACACTATCGAAATCTTTAGCTTCAACAGGTGAAAGGTGCTGGTAAGTTTCCAAAGCTTCCCTTGTAATAATGATGCTAAACTAACAGCCCAAAATGTCTTTGCTCCAGCCAGCACTAACGGCTAAACGTTCAAATCTTAAAATATAGGCGTCAATACTATCAGTTATATCATTAAAAACAGGCAGTTTAGGTAGCGAGGGTTTACACAAACTAGAATCTTTTTCATTTCCCTGCATCTGTAACTTTAATCGTTCGACTTCTAATTGCTGCTTTCGTATTTCCCTTTCTACTGCCCTTTCTTCTCTCTCTCTCTTTCCCTTTCCTCTCTCTCTCTTTCCCTTTCTTCTCTCTCCATTTCCCTTTCCCTTGCTAGTGCCCGCTCTCGAATAAGTCTTTCCTTTTCAACAAAATCCCTTAAATCATCACCTTCGTAACCCATTTCCTTCCCCAAACTAACAATTTCTTTTAAAGTACTCATATCTAAAAGCTTCACAGACCTTATCTGCAATACACCATACAGTCTTGTAAAATGAATGAACGGTCCCTGTTCGGGCGCCAAATTGTCACGTGAATTTTAAAATCAAAGCCTGTTATGACTTAATTCACTAGGGTGAAGTAGACCGTTCCCTTATAAAAAGGATCATATACAAGACAAATGGTAAAGAGCAGAAAGGAAACTATTTTCTTTATAACATCGTATTTATTACAAAAAACCTTAAACCTAAACAATACCAAACTAACACGAAAAATACATAATGTATCGAACACACAGCAACGTATAACGTAATTAAATTTGACCGAGGTAAAATAGTCGGTACAAGACTTTCGGTCAACACCTAAAAGAAACAGAAAATAAAAAGGTTTTACAATGGCAACACCAATTACACCCAAAACTAACGTATCAACACAAAACCACAATACTTTCAAGTCACGTTTCATTAACATATTAAACATTTCATTAACATATAAAACAAAATTATAAAGTTACCTAAAAGAAACCCACGGAGAGATAAAGCACACGTAACAAAAGGTATCACCACCCAAGACGTATTACGACAAATGCTGTCCGCTCCTAAAACAGAATTACTCACATAAACAAACAATAATTATACACACTTTCTATATACAATATAGAATAACCATATAACCCAACAACATGTCACGAAGATTACCTTGGGATTCTTTCAGTGTATGTAAGGGCTACTGGACCACGTCCTTATACAGCCCCAATACTCCTCAAAGCAGAGCACCTCTTTGCTTGCCGACGAGCTTCCGACTCCCGTAGTCAAAAATCTCTGCTACGTTATCGCTTCGTTAACAACCCGCAGCGAGAGTCAAATAAGTGAGATGCACTTTAAATACCTAACAGGCAAATGTCCTAATACATGTCATTATATTACATGACAATATCTCTCTGATAATTTAAGAAATTGTAAAATTTCTTACAACCAAACAAAAAAAAAATACTACTGGTACAAATCAAAAACCCTGTACAGGAACATATATACATTACTTGAACATAACATATATACAAGGTCAATAACATACACAAGTTCAACACTTTACAAACATGTAACACGTGCCCCAATCTATAAAAATCATACTACTCCACAATTTTCGAAAGAAATAAAATTTTTACAACCTACTCAAGCAGTCTGGACCAACATTTTCTTTACCAGAAATATTATGTATGGTATATTCAAACTGTTGTAAATACATGGCCCAGCGCATTAGTCTACTGTTAACGTGACCAGCAGAGTTTAAATACTTCAAAGGTTGGTGATCAGATTCTATGACGAATGCCTTCCCGTATAGATATTGGTAAAACTTCTTTACAGCCCACACTACTGCGAGGCATTCCTTCTCGATTACAGAGTAATTCTGCTCTGCACCTTTGAGTTTCCTGCTAGCATATTGCACTGGCCAACGTTCGCCATCAACATATTGCATAAGGATTGCCCCTAAACCCACATTTGATGCATCTACCTGCAACACAAAATCTTTGGTTAAATCAGGCAACCTAACTATTGGATGGCTACTTAAAATGTTCTTTAACTTTTCAAAAGATTCTTGGTGACACAGGCTCCAGTTTACTACATTGGGTTGAGATTTCTTTATAAGATCTGTTAGAGGTGCAGCAATAGTAGCATAGTCAGGGATATAATGGTGATAGTATCCAGTCAAACCAAGAAAAGACTTTACCTCCCTTTTTGTCTTTGGGTGTGTGTCTACATTTAATACCTTACTTACTTTGTCCTCAGCTGTCCGAGATATACCGTTACCGATCTTACTGCCCAAATACTCAACTGAAAAATAACCAATTTCCATTTTGGACGGCTTAGCTGTGAGAAATGCTTTTCTTAAAATATCCAGTACCAGCCGCAGAGTTTCCTTGTGCTCTTCCCACCCCTGTGAATGAATCAAAATATCATCAACAAACAGCTTTACATTTTTCACACCATTAAATAATTTCCTCATCATACGGGTTAAAAGTAGCACCAGCATTTACCAAGCCAAATGGCATAGTTATAAACTGTAGGAGTCCCTCTATTAGTTTGAAAAGCGGGTTACTTCTCTACTCTGTTTTTCTAAAGGTATTTGCCAATATCCTTTAGAGAGGTAAATTTTCGTAAAATAACTGCTCTTACTTACGCGAGTCATAATTAAGTTCTGATCTGGCATGGGTTCCGAATCAAATACCGTAAGCATGTTTATCTTCCTAAAATCTAAGCACATCCGATTACTGCCATCTTTTTTCTTTACCACTATCAAAGGTGTAGCATAAGGAGAATTTGAGCACTCGATAACTCATAATTTGAGCATTCTTTCAATCTCCCTATCTATATCTTGCTGCAGAGCATAAGGTACAGGATATGGTCTACACCTTACAGGACCCTTACTAGACAGGTTTATCACATGTTCAATCACATTAGTTCTACCTGGTAGATCAGTAAACACATTCTTGTATTCTTGTAATATTTTAGCTACCTCCTCCTTTTATCTTCAGATAATTCTGATTAATTTTAACATTAGACACATCTTCACTCTGAATATCACTCGGCACAACTGTTACCTCATATTCATCACTATCCTCACTAATCACTGCCACACATGCAAGATCATCACTCTCCTGATCATCTGTGAAAAGTACAGCTCCAGATTTGAGATCCCCCACTGCCCTCTGCCTCAACAGACTTACCCTTCACGTTATTGCCTTCGCTTATCCTATCATAGTATAACTTAAGCATGTTAATGTGGTATTTGCGCTCAACCCCATTAATATTAAGAACAAAATTATACGTATTAACTTTCTTTACCACTTCAAATGGACCTTGCCACTGCACTAGAAGCTTATTGTTACTAGTGGGCAACAGCAACAGGACCTTGTCCCCTTCATTTATTTCCCTTTTACAAGCATTTTTATCATAGTAACACTGATACTTATCTCTAGCCCTCTCTAACTCTTCTTGAGCTAGCCTACATGTATCCTGTAACCTTTCTCTCATGTCTACTACATACTCGTACGTGGTCCTCGTGCTATCCTCAATTGCATTATCTTCATTTTCCACAGCTCCCCTCACAGTATGACCATATACTAATTCAAACGGAGAGAATTTGGTTACTAGACTGCGGAACTTCACTATATGCAAATAATAAAGGATCAATGTACCTAGGCCACATCTTTGGTTGTTCTGTACACATACGTCTGAGCATTTTCTTCAACACTCCATTAAACTTTTCTACTAAACCATTGCACATAGCATGATATGGGGTAGTAGTAATACTCTTAATAGATAACAAGCGATTAAATTCACGCATTACTTCAGAGGTGAACTGTGTTCCTCTGTCATATAACACCTCCTTTGGAATTCCCACTCGACTGAATACCGACAGCAAAGCCTCAGCTACAGTGACTGAATCTATATTCTTCAGAGCTCTGCCTCAGGATAACGTGTAGCATAGTCAACAATGGTGAGAATATATCTTGATCCGTCGCTGGCACGGGGTTCAATCGGACCCACTATGTCCACCGCAACACGCTGAAAGGGTTCTTGAATCAGGGGCATTCTTCCCAACTTCACCTTTTTAACTCTTCCCTTGTCAACCGTGCGTTGACAAGCGTCACACGACCTGCAAAATCTTGTTATCTGCACCGACATACCTGGCCAATAGAAATTACTTTGTATACGTGCTGTGGTTTTCTGTATTCCTAAATGTCCACTCATTAAGGAATCGTGAGCCAATTCTATTACTGCATGACGAAATTTATTAGGAACAACTAACTGATCATTAATAATACCTTCAATTTGCACTCTATAATATAATATACCTTTCTTAATTACGAAGCAATGAGATTTATTTTCATTCTTCACAAAGACCCCATTTGACTTTGCATGCTCAAAAACCTTTTTTAGCGTCCCATCTTCAGCCTGTAATTTCCCTATATTCTCTTTCTGCATTGAATTTATAACTTCTTTGACCTTAAGCTTTGACGGTCCCTTTAACTTTTTCTCTTGCATTTGATTCTGCAGTCGGGTAGTAACAGCACTAACCTCCGTACTCAACCCGTCAGTCGAACCATCAATAGCCCAATCACTAAATCATAAATAGGATCAGGCATGCAGGCAGCTAAGGTTTCGCCCGGGAAATATTGCGAGACAACATCAACAATAGCCTCGGGATATCTAAAAACTTGGTTATCAGCCATTTTAAGGTCAACATACTTACCTGTAAACTTGTGTTTCGGCACTAAAGCCCTCTTAACTAACACCGTGGTACAACCGGGATCACGAAATACATTAACCTCTACTCCTTCCACTGTACCTTTATCCACCATTAACTTGCCCCCATGACCAACCACAGCTGCTTTCTCTGTAGCACCTTTACTCGCACCTTTACGTTTTGGACCCCCAAACCTTTCAAAACAATCTTTAGCAAGGTGATTACCACGACCACATACGTAACAATTTCTTGCCATAACCTTTCCTATCACTATCGGCATCCGTTTGCCATTTACTATCCCCAGTGGTAACTTTACTTGCAGAGGCACCGTGCTTTTCATGACCACTACTTGAACCCTTTTTGCCATAATTTAAATGGGCCTCCATATACATCTCGGCATATTTTACAACTTGATCAAATGTTTTCATTTCATGTTCCTTCAAGAATACAACCATATCTTTGTCACAAGCATTTAAAAATTGTTCTATTAACATTAAATCAAACAAGTCATCAAATGTTTCTTCACAATCTGCTAATTCCACCCACCTCTTAAGGTTATTTTTCAATCTATTCCCAAATTGCTGAGCGGTCTCGTTCTTAAAGAATTTACAGTTACGAAATCTCAATCTATATCCTTCCGAAATACACTGAAAACAACGTAATAATGCTTCTTTAACACTATCGAAATCTTTAGCTTCAACAGGTGAAAGGTGCTGGTAAGTTTCCAAAGCTTTCCCTTGTAATAATGATGCTAAACTAACAGCCCAAATGTCTTTGCTCCAGCCAGCACTAACGGCTAAACGTTCAAATCTTAAAATATAGGCGTCAATACTATCAGTTATATCATTAAAAACAGGCAGTTTAGGTAGCGAGGGTTTACACAAACTAGAATCTTTTTCATTTCCCTGCATCTGTAACTTTAATCGTTCGACTTCTAATTGCTGCTTTCGTATTTCCCTTTCTACTGCCTTTCTTCTCTCTCTCTCTTTCCCTTTCCTCTCTCTCTCTTTCCCTTTCTTCTCTCTCCATTCCCTTTCCCTTGCTAGTGCCCGCTCTCGAATAAGTCTTTCCTTTCAACAAAATCCCTTAAATCATCACCTTCGTAACCCATTTCCTTCCCCAAACTAACAATTTCTTTTAAAGTACTCATATCTAAAAGCTTCACAGACCTTATCTGCAATACACCATACAGTCTTGTAAAATGAATGAACGGTCCCTGTTCGGGCGCCAAATTGTCACGTGAATTTTAAAATCAAAGCCTGTTATGACTTAATTCACTAGGGTGAAGTAGACCGTTCCCTTATAAAAAGGATCATATACAAGACAAATGGTAAAGAGCAGAAAGGAACTATTTTCTTTATAACATCATATTTATTACAAAAAAACTTAAACCTAAACAATACCAAACTAACACGAAAAATACATAATGTATCGAACACACAGCAACGTATAACGTAATTAAATTTGACCGAGGTAAAATAGTTGGTACAAGACTTTCGGTCAACACCTAAAAGAAACAGAAAATAAAAAGGTTTTACAATGGCAACACCAATTACACCCAAAACTAACGTATCAACACAAAACCACAATACTTTCAAGTCACGTTTCATTAACATATTAAACATTTCATTAACATATAAAACAAAATTATAAAGTTACCTAAAAGAAACCCACGGAGAGATAAAGCACACGTAACAAAAGGTATCACCACCCAAGACGTATTACGACAAATGCTGTCCGCTCCTAAAACAAAATTACTCACATAAACAAACAATAATTATACACACTTTCTATATACAATATAGAATAACCATATAACCCAACAACATGTCACGAAGATTACCTTGGGATTCTTTCAGTGTATGTAAGGGCTACTGGACCAAGTCCTTATACAGCCCCAATACTCCTCAAAGCAGAGCACCTCTTTCCTTGCCGACGAGCTTCCGACTCCCGTAGTCAAAATCTCTGCTACGTTATCGCTTCGTTAACAAGCGCAGCGAGAGTCAAATAAGTGAGCAGCACTTTAAATACCTAACAGGCAAATGTCCTAATACATGTCATTATGTTACATAACTAACCAAAATTCATCCTTTCATGGTGGCTAGTCAAATTCAGGAATAATTGGTGAGTCAAAGTTTTAATATAAAATTAACAAATTAGGTAAGATTCACAATTCAGGTATGATTCACAATTCAGGTAAAAGTATACAGAGAACATGCTACGCGTTTCGGGAGTGCTGTCTCCCTTCCTCAGGCTTGAGTGCTGGAAACAATGAGAGCTAGTCCTTATATATGGCAATTCTGCCTTAGTCAGAGCGGTAGCAAATTTTTCATTGGCTACCTCGAGCGTCGTGGGCGGAGCAAATAAAATGGCTGATCCTCGCTGGCTAAGCTGCTCGCCGAGAGAGGCTGTAGTACAGTCAGGCTGCAATCCTACTCACTCCTGGGTGTTGAGTCACCATCTTGTCCTTTGGGAGCTGTGCTCTGATTGGTGGGAGCGCTTGCCGAGAGGGTATGTAGGCTAGGCCGGCAATCCTGTCGCTGATCAATGCTGTTGGGGTTGTTTATGTCTTGATCTGTTGGGTTGTCCTGGTTGGAGGTGTCATGGTTGGTTAGCTTATTTTTTTTGTGTTCTTCCTTCGACAGAAGAGGAGGAGAAACATTTCCTGGGTAGTGTTGAGAGTCGGCTTTTCTCTCTGAATATGAAGAGCTTCAAGTATGTGAAGTCTCCTGCTATCTGGAGCACGGCCTATGATCTCGGTGTCCTTGATTATTTCCTCACATTTGATGTTGTTATTGTGGACGTGGAGGGCATGAGCTTTTATTGCACCTTGTTGGACATGAAAAGATAGTCTCTTTGACACACGCAAGGTGGTCATTCCTATGTAACGTCCAGAGCATCCTGGAACAGGTCATAAGTAGGAATGGACCACGTTGGTCTGTTTGAGAATATCCTGAGACGGCGGGGCTGAGTTGTTCCTCATGATGAGAGACCTCTTTTTGTTAGTTTGATAATAAATAGTCAACTTGACCTCGCTGTTTTTATCCACAGGGGAGATGTGGCTCTTTTTTACATCTCTCATGCCTTTTCATCTCTTTGATAATCCTGATGCATGAACCCTTTATAGTAAAGGTTGATGGTAGTTGTGGTGTTCACGGTCAGTTGTTCACCCGGGTACCAGGTGTTCATGGCTAGCTTGATTTCACGGCTAACCTGTCTATTAGAGTAGCCATTGTTCACCAGGACCTGGGGGACTCAGTGAAGTTCTTGGTGTGTTGCAGCCCAAGAGGAGCAGTGGGAGAGGGCTCTGCGGATGTAGGCCTTGATGGTGGAGGCCTTGTACCTGGTAGGGCATTCACTGTCTCCATTCAAGCATAACCCAAGGTTAGTGGGCTTAATGTACACACTAGTATCAAATCCGGTAGTGTTAGGAGATATGAGAACATCTAGGAAGGGCAGCCGTCCATCTTTGCTTTGTTCGACAGTAAACCTCAGGCTGCTGCATTCATCAAACGTCATGCGGAGGGTCTCGATGCTCTTGGTAAAAGGGGCCAAGATAAAGTGTCATCTATGTATCTCACGTACAGGTATATATGTGTGGCCCCTGTGTGTGGTAAAAGGGGCCTTCTTAGTACATACTTCAAGCAGAGTTCGGAGGGCCTCCTCGGGGATGTTAAGGGTTGGAGTAGAAGGGTCCCTGTAGATTCTCTCCAGGATCAAGTCGATGGTCTCTCCAACAGGAACGTTAGTAAAACGGGACTCCACATCCAGTGAAGCGATGGTGCCACTGGTGGGGGACCCTATTAGCTTACCCAGGAACTCAGTAGATGAGGCGACACTGTACATGTTTGGAACATAAGGAGTCAAGAGGCTGTTAAGTCTTTTTGCCAGGTAGTAGGTCGGCGTCGGGCACTGGCTGATAATAGGTCTGAGTAGGTTGCCGTTCTTATGAGTCTTCACAATACCATATAGGTAACCAGGCCTAAAATCCCCAGTGATGGTCTGGAAGTGAACGGTGTTTGTGGCTGCAGTTCAGGATTTACCTGGAGAGACATCAGTCTCTTACCAGCGAGTTTTCCCCGACTTCCCGGCCCACCACGTGTTGATATTTATCAAAATTGACTCATAAGGGGTAATTTAAATGAATTACTACCAATTGTGTCACATGGTGGGCCGGGAAGTCGGGGAAAACTCGCTGGTAAGAGACTGATGTCTCTCCAGGTAAATCCTGAACTGCTGGGTAGCAGATATGTTCCGAGTTCTTTTATGGCCTCTCGTGGCATGGTTGGTTTTGACCTGGCCTTTCATTAGAAGGGACCAGCGTTCGATCCCAAGTATGATGTAGAAAATTTATTTCTATTTGAACCCGATGTTGTGTTGATATTTATTCATATTGACTCATTAGGGGTAATTTGAATGAATTACTACCAATTGTGTCACGTGGTGGGGCGGGAAGTCGGGGAAAACTCGCTGGTAAGAGACTGATGTCTCGCCAGGTAAATCCTGAACTGCTGGAAGCAGTTAGGTTCCGACTTCTTTTATGGCCTCTCGTGACATGGTTGGTTTCGATCTGGCCTTTCATTAGAAGGGGTCAGTGTTCGATCCCAAGTATGAGGTAGAAATTTATTTCTATATGAACACGATGTTGTGTTGATATTGTGACGGCCGAGAGAGGAGTTGTTAACTCAAAGGCAGGATGCAATCAACTGAGTTTTATTAAGGAACACACTTCTTTATATACAAAATCTCAAGGCAACAGGACATGACCTGTTCGAGAGACAGACAATGTTACAAAGCAAAACGGAGACATGATCATTCAGGTTCTTTTCAGTGCGAGGGAAGAGCGCAGATACAAGCATAATATATACAACATAATTATGTACAATTGTGTGCCACATGGTTGGTACATTATTTATCATTATTGACTCATTAGGGGTAATTTGAATGAATTATTACCAATTGTGTCACGTGGTGAGCCGGGAAGTCAGGAGAAAACTCGCTGGTAAGAGACTGATGTCTCGCCAGGTAAATACTGAACTGCTGGGTAGCAGTTAGGTTCTGAGTTCCTTTATGGCCTCTCAAGGCATGGTTGATTTCGACATTGCCTTTCATTAGAAGGGGCCAGCGTTCCATCCCAAGTATGAGAGAGAGAGAGAGGAGGAGAGGGGGAGAGAGAGAGAGAGAGAGAGAGAGAGAGAGAGAGAGAGAGAGAGAGAGACTTTTTATCAAGACTCCTTTGCTCATCCTTGACATGTATTAATGATCTCTTTCTTTGAGCATGACAACAACAGCTTCATTAGGAGGAATGTTTTTTCGGGTTTCATAGGATAATATCAGTTAAACTTAAAAACCTTTTTTTTCTGAGTGCAGGAAGGTTTACTTCAAAAACTATTGAAGTTTATTATCTTGAGGTGATATCTGTAAACTGAGAAATGATAACCTTTGTGAGAAACTGACAATCAACCCATTTACAGATTTTGTATAATGAGAATCCTGCATGTGGCTTCGGACCAATACTCAATAAAGATTTGAATGTTTGAAATGTTATGCTTCTCTGCATGATAAACTACAGGTCAAGGAGGTGAGATTATTAGAAGTATATCTTTAAGGAAGAGTGGTACACAAGCAAACAAACAATCTATGGGTGAGAAGTGTGATACCCTGGAGTATTAAAAACGTCAATTTCAATCTTAATTTAACTTTAAATCTTTAAAACTTTAAAAGCTTTCGAAACTATAAAACGTAAAATTTTCTAAAAACTGAAGATAAAATAACTCCGATCCTTTTCTAGACGAGAAAAAGAAGGAAAAGAAGAAACCGCTAACATTTTTTTCTTGCTCCGAAAGCAATTTCTTATGGTTTTTAAATCAAAAATTTTTCCCCCCGAATTCTCAGACCTCTCCTCAAATTATCGTATAGTTTAGCTTTCATTGTCAAGAGGCCTGCATGAGTCTGTTATGACCAAAGAAGTTTAATATCAATAAATGTTACAATCCCCCCCCCCCCTCTCTCTCTCTCTCTCTCTCTCTCTCTCTCTCTCTCTCTCTCTCTCTATCTCTCTCTCTCTCTCTCTCTCTCTCTCTCTCTCTCAAGCAACACCTGATATTTTCCTTCAAAGTTGACTCCTAGTAGTTGGACATTATTTTTTTTTCACGCATAGTCTTATTATTAAAAGATTAATTTAAGAAAATAATTATATATATATATTATTATATATATATATATTATGGTAATTCTGGCTTGATTATCAAAGCTTAAATAGCAAGATTTAAAGCACTGTAATTTTTTTTTTTTTTGTTTTTTTTTTTTTTACAAAGCAATATAGCTTTAATTAGCATGACCACAAAGAGATGCCAACTATCGCTATTTGACCAAGTTCTGAGAACAAATCAACATCAAAACGACACCACTTCGAATGACAGGTCATATATCCCATAGGATCTAAATCTTTTAGTACTTATCCTTTCAGGGCAAAATGATCAAAAGTAGATTACGATCTTTGACTTGATTAAAGAAAAGCTTTTGGACATATTGAAACAAATGGATCACAGAAAGCAATATGGCCTAATAAACGCCTCTTATATTGAAATGAAACCTATTGCAAATCAATGAACATTCCGGATGAATTTGATCAATATCATATAACAGAAAAGTCCTTGTTGTTTACGTTTCCTAGGAGTCTCTGATGTGCCTTTAATCCTCTTATAATCCGGTTCATTAGGCATAC
>NC_090729.1:171621903-171624403 GCF_036898095.1 Palaemon carinicauda | reverse complement strand
TACTATCTTATGCCCTGGGGTTCCATACAATTCTCCCCCATACTTTTACAATCAGCCGTTCACTTTTCGTCGGTCAAGAAACCTTTACAGGGACGAAGATTTTGATGGATGATTGGAGGGTAATGAAAAGAAAGCCGCTTCACAAGAAGAAGAATGATCCGGAGATCTTTCTTCAAAATAACGATACAAAATTCATTCTCTAAGGGAAAAAGATATTGTCTTGAATAGTACTAGTCAAATAATACAAATAATACCCTAAAACTATAATTGATATAAAACCAGCTAATGATAATAATGGTTGATAAACCACCTGAATAACGTTGCTGAAAAACGGAATATTTTTAGAGTAAAATAAGAAATACAAAGAAAGGGATACCTCTCAAAAACTCACAACAGGAATACACAAATTAGAAATAGATGGACATCCAAAATGAGTATTTCTGGAATCTAAAAATGTCTTTTTTAGCACACGCAAAAAGGAATACTTACATATTCATACAAATATCTAAAGAAAGTAAATTTAAGAGAGTCAGAACTACCTAAGATAATCAAGAAATCCCAAGTTTTATATGCTTGAACAACTCCAATGTATAAAATGAATATGTCTTCATGGAAAGAATTCATATTTATTTATCATCATTATCAGGTTTACGCCTTTCTCTGAATCTCCTTTCTTTAGGCCTCCTCATCAACTCGTCCAATGGGCATGATATTTCATGGAATGAAAAGCAAC
Source organism: Palaemon carinicauda (assembly GCF_036898095.1). Classification (NCBI taxonomy): domain Eukaryota; kingdom Metazoa; phylum Arthropoda; class Malacostraca; order Decapoda; family Palaemonidae; genus Palaemon; species Palaemon carinicauda. The sequence continues at coordinate 171,623,670 of NC_090729.1, read as the reverse complement.
AACAATGGACCTTAGAAAAAAAATTGCTGCGGATTTATTCCGTTTATTCAGTAATATTGCTATTTATTCATTATCAATATCATCATAATTATTACCGTTATTAATGCTGTTATTGATCGCTCCCCAACAGTAGGGAGAAAAAGCTGCAAAGAGTAAGTTTTATAGCTTTATTAATTTTTTTTTATTAAAATTTCAAAACTTACTGGCGGGTATGCAATTGACCTCAATTGTAAGAAAATGCCACTGAGGCAGCAATTATCTTTAATGAAACCTGCCTAAAAGAAGGTTTACTACCGAAATATTATTATTATTATTATTATTATTATTATTATTATTATTATTATTATTATTATTATTATTGAAATGCAAAAACACACTAGTGTATAATAAACTTTTAACATGAAATATATGGAACAAATAATTGATAAATTCACCCTATGATAAAGATATATAGAAACAGAGCAATATAAGCACAGTATGGCATTGTACTTATTTGAATCATATATATATATATATATATATATATACATACATATATATATATATATATATATAGGTGCCGTTATGGTATGTGGCCTACCTTTTTGGATCTGTTATAGTATGTGGCCTACACGGTTTGAATGTGTCCTGCCTAAGCCGGTTTGAATGTGTCCTACCTTAGAAATTGCTAACTTAAAAAACCCACATAACCTATGCTAAAAGCCGTGTCCTTACCTACGAGTACGACGGGAGAAGCTAACTTAAAAAACCCACCTAACCTATGCTAAAGCCGTGTCCTTACCCGGGGGGGGGGGGGGGCTGCGCCCCCCCGGACACCCCCCCCCCTCCCCCTTACACAACATTAACATCAACTGCATAGTTAAATACTGAAATCCATGTGTACTTACATGATCAATATTCGTTAAAACAGTATGTAGGGCCACATACTATATCAGAGACAAAATTCGGTAGGCCACACTCGAAAGGTAGGCCATATACTATAACGGCACCTATATATATATATATATATATATATATATTTAAAACTTCTTTATCTTTCCAATTATGTGGAACCCGGCGCCACTTATTAAATCAAGAAAGCATTTAAAGTAAAGTGTATTTTTATCTCATACACACATACAGATATATGTAAATATATATATATATGTATGTATGTATTTAAAGTTAAAACGCACTTTTATTTTCAATGCTTCATGGATCTAATAACAGGAGCAAGGTTCCACATAACTGAAAAATCAAAACCAGATATAAAATGACCTAACTTGAGATAAACAAATAATTGCAGTAACTAAATTGCTATTACGTATTCTATTATATATATAAAAAAAAACGGGAGGTTGGACTAAATTGTTTACATTTTGCAGAAGATAATAATCAAGGAGAATATGTGGCTCATAAAAGCCTTTAATCAGTAAACGTGGTTGATCCTAGTGACGTTTAGTTTAGGAAACAGGACAAGGCTCTTGAGACCAAATCTCGTATGTTTGAAATTTCGGTTCGAAGAATAAAAGGATGTGCGAGATCATTGTTGCTGCTTCTCTCCCCGTAGAGAGAGAGAGAGAGAGGAGAGAGAGAGATGAGAGAGAGAGAGAGAGAGAGAGTTTATATTTCTTATTTATTATAACACATCCCATGAAATCCGTGGTGGCAGACAATAAACGAATAAAATGTTCATGAAAATTCTCCCATTGAAGAATATATGTTGTTGTTCCCGTGACCCGAATAGCAAAGGGAAAAATAAAACTTGATTGCCTTCAGATAGTAAGC
>NC_090729.1:171610914-171621403 GCF_036898095.1 Palaemon carinicauda | reverse complement strand
AAATTCGATTCAGATTGGGGCAGTGAAAACAGGTTTTGTGACACTCAAAAGATTTCTTCTTTATTATGAATCCAGTTCTTGTATCTGCTTTTGCATATTTCAGGTGGATTTTCTATCAGGTATTACGCTGCGCTACTTTCCTCTTTCCTTCTTCTTCTTCTCTAGTTATAGGAAAAAAAACAAGATAATTAAATCAACTGTTACTCGGTTCTCATTGCTCCAGTTTAGCACATATCTGTTGCAATTCCCGTTGGTTATGGCACCGTTATTTACGTGTTTTTTTTTTTAATCATTATGATTTCTGTCAATGCCATTATTGCTTCTGCAACATTATCATTTCATGATCACTAGCTTATTATCTTACTTTTAAGGGTACTTGGAGGAAGCATCTCTCTCTCTCTCTCTCTCTCTCTCTCTCTCTCTCTCTCATCCTTGATTTCCATATTCCTTCCACTGTGTGAATCTATTCCTCCAACTAATATGCCGTCTTTATCCTTCTCCTGTTCCTATTCTTCCTCCTTCTGTTAGTTCTATTCCCTTCTGCTAGTTCTATTTCCTTCTGCTAGTTCTTTCATTCCCTTCTACTAGTTCTTCTATTCCCTTCTCCTAGTTCTTCCATTCCGTTCCCGCTAGTTCTTTTATTCCCTTCTACTATAGTCAATTCTTTTTAGTGAGGCAGATTTGCACCGACTCGCAGGGGTGTCCTTTTAGCTCGGAAAAGTTTCCTGATCGCTGATTGGTTGAACAAGATCATTCTAACCAATCAGCGATCAGGAAACTTTTCCGAGCTAAAAAAAAAAAAAAAGGCACCGCTGCGAGTCGGTGCAAATGTGTCTCATTAAAAAGAAATTGAGTATAGTTGTTCTAATCCCTTTTCCTAGTTCTTCTATTCCCTTCTGCTAGTTCTATTCCCTCCTGCTAGTTCTTCTATTCCCTTCTGCTAGATCTTCTATTCCCTCCTGCTAGTTCTTCTATTCCCTTCTGCTAGTTCTTCTATTCCCTTTTCCTAGTTCTTCTATTCCCTTTTCCTAGTTCTTCTATTCCCTTCTGCTAGTTCTTCTATTCCCTCCTGCTAGTTCTTCTATTCACAAGCTAGTTCTTCTATTCCCTCCTGCTAGTTCTTCTATTCCCTCCTGCTAGTTCTTCTATTCCCTCTGCTAGTTCTTCTATTCCTTTTCCTAGTTCTTCTATTCCCTTCTGCTAGTTCTTCTATTCACAAGCTAGTTCTTCTATTCCTCCTGCTAGTTCTTCTATTCCCCCCTGCTAGTTCTTCTATTCCCTTTTCCTAGTTCTTCTATTCCCTTCTGCTAGTTCTTCTATTCACAAGCTAGTTCTTCTATTCCCTCCTGCTAGTTCTTCTATTCCCTTTTCCTAGTTCTTCTATTCCCTTTTCCTAGTTCTTCTATTCCCTCCTGCTAGTTCTTTTATTCACAAGCTAGTTCTTCTATTCCCTCCTGCTAGTTCTTCTATTCCCTCCTGCTAGTTCTTCTATTCCCTTTTCCTAGTTCTTCTATTCCCTTCTGCTGGTTCTTCTATTCCCTCCTGCTAGTTCTTCTATTCACAAGCTAGTTTTCCACCTGGCGATGATTCCAAGTAGGCCCATAAGAAACGAGTTATTTCCAAATAACCAAACCTTCCACAGGACGAGCATGAGCGCTGCTGCCACCGCACTATAGTTTGCCAAAATGACCTCCAAGGTGATAGAGTGCACAATCATTAATTTAAGGCATTTCTGTGATTGAGTATCAACTTTTTGTCCCCCCCAAATAGAAGATTAGATGATAGTCCTGTCTGTGGCATTAAACTATTTTGTTGTAAATAACTTTTTTTAGTTTCAGTAATGAGATTTTTATAGAGTAAAATAGAAAGATCCTAGAAAAAACAAACGTAGTGTGCGTTTCACCAACTTTTTTTGCGTCACCTTTGAACAGTTTAGAGAGTTTTAAGCACAGGGCAACAACATTTTCTTTCTTTCTGTACAGTAATTTATCAAACAGTTCTCAAAACTGATTAAAAAAAAAAGGTAATTGGGAATCGTATGCTGGCGGTCATAACTATGGGAAATTGGCGGGGAAATCCAATCAAACAATGCTACTAAAACTGTAACTAAAACCACCGAGTTGCCCTTTTTTTTCAGCTGAAGGAGACGACGACGATGACAACAAGCCTATAGACCTCAGCTGGCCAGACACATGCAGAAAAGAATCACAAACTATGCAGTTTGAGAATTGTGATATATATAAACATGTGGAAAATAGAGATTACATAAGTTTTGAGAATGCTATTAGCTGTAATGTTTGTTGGCATAAACTCCATAAACAGAAGAACTCTTTGAATTTTATTATGTAAGTAATTGATAACAAGGAAATATTCCCAGAAGCGAAAGCTTTCTTTTTCTAAGTAAACGTCTTAAACTATACCAATACACTCTATTTTATATAGGCCTAGAAACATGGAAAACGAGGCCTATTGAGCACTGACATTAAGAAATGTGGTGTCCTTCAAATAACCTTCAATTTCGTTAAGTCTTCGACAATGAAGGTAACTTGGGCTTACGTTAGAATATACCAATTAACCAAATATCTACACTGCCATAGGCTACAGTACAGTACGTCAAAGCCTAGATTGAGACATGTACTGTCTCTCTTAAATCCCGATGAAGTATTTGAGTAAAACCACTCCTGGGGAAATTGCCTTTCTTAAAGAGAGATATGTTAATTAATTGCCAAAAATTCTTTAACTCATATTGAACAGTTATCTGTATAGGCTATAGAGCTTTGGTTATTGACAGCTATTTAGTAAATCCATCATGTCAAACATCTTTTCAAAATTTTTAAACAATTTTTCTGTCACTTTAGTTTTTCATTAAGGGCAAAGCAAGAATCTAAAACATTTTGTATATGTTCATTGTTAAGCAAAATGACATAGGTCTCATTTTATAGTTTATGTAAGACTGATCTAATTCAACGTCGCTACTAATATTGAAATATTTTCTATTTTTCTAATCATTACTTTTAAATATTCTATCTCCTATATACTTATTTCCTTTCCCCACTGGGCTACCCCTGTTGGAGCCGTTGTGCTTGTACTATTCTGCTTTTCCAGCCAGAGCTGTATTAATAATAATAATAACAATAATAATAATAATAATAATAATTAAATGTGATTGGCTAGTTATAGTAGCTGACTTCCTGTCAAGATGATTAGGAAACGTATATCCACAACTTCCTAGTTCTAAAGACAAAATATTCAGACTACTCTGTAAGATTTAAGTTTGACTCTTTGGGCTGGTTAATCTCCTGCCTTTCAGTAATAATCCTCCATTTTATAGATTGATGGATAGGAAGATAGTAATATCATCCCAATTATTTATGTTTATAAACATTAGATTGTTCTGAAGGGTCTAGAATACGTGGTGATAGTACCAGTTAGGAATAGAATTCAAGACTTCAGAAAAAAAATTGGGAGACAATGGTTCTTTATTTCAATATATATGTCTTTTATTTTGTTGTTTTTTCATTATAATATTAAATACGCATTTATGGAGAAAAAATGATACACCACAAATCTTCTCTGAAACTAAAGGAATAACTGCAAATGAAGATACCCACAACATCTTTTAACTTTTGTAAATGAAACAAGATGCACAATCAACAATATTTCTCTTTCCATAACATTTGTAATTATTGGAATAAAACGACCCAAATTCAAGTAATTTAATTGGATGTAAAATCCCTTGAATCTTTTATGACTTTATAAAATTCTGGTTACGCTTATCCCAATAAGTGAGACGGAAACGTGAAATAAAAGAAAATTATAACCACACAAATGATACGTAATGTGAAGTTCTGATAAAATTTACATGCTTCGTTGGATATATTCGGTAAGAAAAAAATCCAAGATTATATCAATGCGAAGTTTCAATGAAGCAATTCATACAAGATTATTTATTAATAACTGATAGATATTTCATTGACATCCATACCTTGTTTTTTTATACTTGAAATAGATGATTATTGATGATAGATGACATCTGAATGAATATTGTTATTTATGATAAAAATCATTTGGCATTATAAAAGAGAAGTATGTTTTAAAAAGACGTCATTACATCTCAGGATATATGAAGGGAATAATTTGATTGATATGCCTGAAGCTGAGGAACACCTCGATGTGCCCATGAATGAATTCAGTGTGTTTGAAGTCGAAGCCATCATTTGGAAACTAAGGAGATAGAAAGCCCCTGGATACAATTGAATAACTGCTGAGATGATATTGGCGAAAATGAAGTGACTCCTAGAATACTTACAAGATTATTTGTAGAATATGGCGTGAAGAGTCAAAACTTGATGAATGGGTGCTAGGAGTATTGGTAAAAATGGCAAACCGGGAGATCTGACTAATTACTACAATAATAGAGGCATGACACTTTCGTCAGTTGTCACGAAAATATATATAGTATGAAGAGAATGGAGAGAAAGACTGATGAAGAGCTGAGAGATGAACAAGCAGGATTTAGAAAAAGTACAAGTTGTACTGACCAGATTTTCATTTCAAAATGTGTGGTACAGCAATGTGTTGCATATAGAAATCCACTTGTGATGGCATTTGTGGACTATCAAAAACTCTTTGATAGTAGGCACTTGCCAATTTTGTGGAGAATCCTGCGTTATTACGGTGTTCCTCTTGAATATGTAAATATGATTGCCTATTCATAAGCATAGCAAGTGTAAAGTTAATGTTAGTAGAGTCCCGTCAAATGAATTTCCAGTAAAGAGTGGAGTACTCCAAGGGATGTGTTGTCACTTATGTTGTTTATCCACCTCATGGATGGTGGAGAAGGATTGGACTGGAGTATACTGATAACATTGTCCTTATCACTAGAACACCACAAGACAAATCTTGCTTACCAGAATGCATGAAATATCACATGAGGTTGGGCACAAGATAAATAGAAAAAAGGCAGATAATGAGATCAGATTATACAATGGAAGATGAAATATCGTTGGGAGGAGAAAGGATTAATGAGGTGGAATCATTTAAAAATCTAGGAACTATGATCTGTAATATATGATCTTTAGAGTTTGAATTTAATGAAATATTAAAAAAAAGCAAATAAGACAATAGCTAGGTTAAGTAAAATTTGGAAATCAAAATCGCCTGAAATTACATAAAAAGATCAAACTATATATCAGTTTAGTGAGATCTGTGTTACGCTATGAACATGAGTCCCGAGATGACAATGAAACAATATCCAACAGATTTTATTGATTTGAGAACAAAGCCCTAAGAAGAATATTAGGAATTTTATGGGAGGACAGGATGGGAAATGAGACTATAAGAGAGATTACTCGAGTGCCATATTGGTAGTAGGTTGGTCAGGACACCGGCCACCCGTTGAGATACTACCGCTAGAGAGTTGTTGGGTCCTTTATTATTATTATTATTATTACTATTACTTGCTAACATACAACCCTAGTTGGAAAAGCAGGATGCTATAAGCCCAAGGGCCACAATAGGGAAAATTTCCGAGTGAGGAAAGGAAACAGGAAAAAATAAAATCTTTTAAGAACAGTAACAACATTAAAATAAATATTTCCTATACAATATATAAAAAATTTAACTAAACAAGAAGCAGAGCAATTAGATAGAATAGTATGCCCGAGTGTACCCTCCAGCAAAAAAAAACTATAACCCTAGACAGTGGAAGACCATGGTACAGAGGATATGGCACTATTCAAGGCTAGAAAACAATGGTTTGATTTTGGAGTGTCCCTCTTCTAGAAGAGCTACTTACCATACCTAAAGAGTCTCTTCTACCCTTACCAAGAGGAAAGTAGCCACTGAACAATTACAGTACAGTAGCTGACCCTCGAGTGAAGAATTGTTTGGTAATCTCAGTGTTGTTAGGTGTATGAGGACAGAGGAAAATCTGTAAAGAATTTGCCAGACTATTCAGTGTATGTGTAGAGAAAGGGAAAGTGAACCTTTACCAGAGAGAAGGATCCAATATAGTACTGTCTGGCCGGTCAAAGGACCCCATAACTCTCTAGCAGTAGTATCTCAACAGGTGGCTGGTGCCCCGGCCAACCTACTACTGTACAAATGACTAGTCACAGTACCAGAACATCAAAGGAAGACTGTCAATAGGCCTTACTACGAAAAATGGGACATCAATGGAAATCTAGGAAAAAAAATGAGTGTGTACCTTCCGCCTGAACAGAAAGACAACATAAAGATGAAATGTGGAGACAATGAAGTGGAAAATCCTCTATATACAGTCTGCTTAGGTGTTAACCTTGACAGAACACTCTACTTTAAAGAGAACACAAATAAAAGCAAGCATAAAGCACAAACTGACCAACATCAGCTGGCGAACAGGCCGACACGTTTTTACTCTGCAGCACAGTACCCTACTATGAACCGGTGTGGGCAAGATCAAGTTTTGTGCATAAGTAGCACCAGAGATATACAAGTCATGTTGGATTACTACCATCTTTATACAAGGTAGCTGGTATCATACCACCCAATATATGATGAGAAATTCTTGCAAAAACTGAAAAGTATAAACAAATCAATGGCCCCAGACATACGCTCCACAATTACCAGGAAGCAAGGTGAACACCGAAATCCAGCAAAATCTTCGGAAGAGTGGATGGACTAGAACCAATCCAGACAGATTCTCAAAGACTAGAGCATTGGCGGAATCATCCATCAAACGAGGCCCTGCCAAGTAAAAATTAAGTTATGCTTTGAGAAACAACCCTAAACAGAGCAAGGTAAACTGGGCAAAACTGGAGATAACTGCCACAAACAGGGCAACACTATTAACAATGGAACACATCTTACGAAGGTACCCGATGGGACCTCATGTCTCGGGTTAAGATCTCAGAGAAGCAAACAACAAGCCCCACCTGTGGGTTCAACATTGCAGCATTATGATATGATGACATCATGGATCAAAGATATAAACAAAACACACTAGCAAGAGAGAATGAATAAATCCAACTTGTAGGAGTTGTGGAATGAAGAGGCTAAGTAGTCCAGAGAAAAAAGATATTGGGCAAAGAAAGTGAGTAGGCTTGTTGTCCTGGTCAGACAGTACTACATAGGAGCCTTCTCTCTTGTTACGGGTTATTTTCCCTTTGCCTACATATACACCGAATAGTCTGGCCTCTTCTTTACATATTCTCAGCTGTCCTCATACACCTGACAACACTGATATTACTAAAAAATTCTTCTTTACACAAGAGGTTAACTATTGTAATGTAATTGTTCAGTGGCTACTTTCCTCTTGGTAAGGGTAGAAAAGATTCTTTAGCTATGGTAAGCAGCTCTTCAAGGAGAAGGACACTCCAGAATCAAACCCTTGTTCTCTGGTCTTGGGTAGTGCCATAGCGTCTGTACCATGGTCTTCCACAGTCTTGGGTTAGAGTTTCTATCTTAAGGGTACACTCGGCCACACTATTGTATCCTTTTTCTCTTTCTCTTATTTCGTTGAAGATTTTACTGTTTATATATGAAATATTCATTTTAATTTTTGTTATAATTCTTGTTATTATTTTTGCTTTTCCAACTAGGGTTGTAGCAGTCCCATTCGAACCTGGGACCTTTGTTCTTTAAAAGGATATAACTGGGATTTAGGGAAGAGCAACTGCCGAGGAAATCAAGCACCACCATGATTGACTGTCAACCTAACCTAACCAATTTCATTAGTTTTGTTTTGAAATTTCAAAACAATATTTGTGCAATCAATTTAAAGTGATTTAATTTTCTATACAATAAATGGGGTGTATTTATGATAGCGGCCACCTGTATGTATTATCATGTCTAATTTAGAATACGGTAGTGTAATGTGAGTCGTAGGGGGTCGTTAGCCCCCCCTTTTAAGTAAGTTGGTAAGGACGGCTTGTAGGTTAGGTTAAGGGGGAAAGTTTAGGTTAGTTTTTATTTCCAATCAGAGTGAAGAACTGGCCGCTGATATACAAAGGCTCCAAATAAACTGTTGCTTTTAATTCTCCATACTTTTTAATGTAATATATATTTTATGTTTATGTATATTTTTTACTCACAAAATAAAGTACTTTTTCATTAATAATTGTTTCATTTTCCTCGTTTTATTCACTGGGTCCCAATAGGGACCTTTAATATTCAAAGGGCCCAAACTGGGGCCCTATTCTTCAAAAGGTCCAAACTGGGACAACTATTCTTCAAAAGCTCCAATAATAATAATAATAATGATAATAATAATAATAATAATAATGATAATAATAATAATAATAATAATGATAATAATAAGGTGGATGAGATCATGGGGAAGGGTAGATTGCGATGGTTTGGGAATGCTCTTCGCACTCCCCAAGATATATTAGTTCACCAAACGTCTAACTGGGCTCCTCAAGGTAATAGTTGGAAGACCCAGATCTACATGGGTGAAGACTATGAAGCTTGAAGTCGGAAATGATGAGTGGAGAGGTATTCATTTAAAAGCTCAAGATAGAGACGACTGGACAAATCTAACAAAAGCCCTCTGCGTCAATAGGCGTAGGAGAAGATGAAGATATATATATATATATATATATATATATATATATATATATATATATATATATATATATATATATATATATATAGGCAGTAGAATGGCCACGGCACCAGCCACCCGATGAGATACTACCACAAGAGAGTTGTGTGGTCCTTTGACTGGTCAGACAGTACTGCATTGGATCCTTTTCTCTAGTTACGATTCACTTTCCCTTTGCCAACACATACACCGAATAGTTTGGCCTATTCTTTACAGATTGTCCTCTGTCGTCATTCACCTGATAACACTGAGTTTACCAAAGAATTCTTCTTCACCCAAGGGGTTAACTACGGCAATGTAATTGTTCAGTGGCTACTTTCCTCTTGGTAAGGGTAGAAAAGATTCTTCAGCTATGGTAAGCAGCTCTTCGAAGAGAAGGACACTCCAGAATCAAACCATTGTTCTCTAGTCTTGGGTAGTGCCATAGCCTCTGTACCATGGTCTTCCACTGGCTTGGGTTATAGTTTTCTTGCTTGAGGTTACACTCGGGCTCACTATTCTATCTCGTTTTTCTTCATTTTGTTTTGTTAAAGTTTTCCTAGTTTATAAAGGAAATATTTATCTAAATGTCATTGTTCTTGAAATATATAATTTTTCCTTGTTTCCTTTTCTCATTGGGGTATTTTCCCTGTTGGGACCCCTGGGCTTATAGCATGTTGCTTTTCCAACTAGGTTTGTAGCTTATTAAATAATAATAATAATAATATATATATATATATATATATATATATATATATATATATATATATATATATATATATATATATATATATATATATATATATTGAGTGTGACGGAATTGGGTTCCTTAAAACCCGCAAAAATTTTCACCACGCATAAAAAAACAAAAAGTCAAAATCGTGTTAAAAATCCTGTGATATTTATAATTCCAAAAACCATTTCATTTCTAAGGCAACAAAAGACAATTTGTTCGAAATGAACGCTTAACGATGCTACATTAGGCCTATGTGCATCGAATGATTTGATATCCTTGCATACCTACAAATTTTCAAGTAAATTTTCTGCAAAATAAATCTGAAATATGTAAGTATTTGAAAAGTCACCTCGCCTGACAATGTAAATACGATGCAAATGCATTACACTACATTTTAGTTGCTCAAAGTGCGGATTACAAGAATGTTCTAAGTAAATGAATGTTGTAATAACGCTGGCGATTTTAGAAAATGTGGTAAAATGTATGAGAAGGAAACAGATCACTTAACAACAGATTTCAAAATTATTAATCAGAACAGAGATGAACAAAAAGGAAGCAATTATGATAATTTTCTCCTTTATTGTTAACGTTTATGGTAATTAACACTCACTCTTTTGCGCATCCTTCTTTTTCTTCTGCAGAGTCCCATTGCCGACGAATGAGGTCCAATTCCAGGGACGTTTGACCTTCTCTGGTGCAATGAGGGCAATTAAACAGAAATTATCTGCTTTGTCTTTTAGGTCTTAATGTACCTGAAGTCATTAGCTTCCGTACTTCCCAGCTCTTCTATATTCTGCCCTTGGTTTCTTAAGTAACCTCCGTTAAAATGGCCAAAATTCATTGTTAATATTATTATATCAAGAGTTATACTTTACTGAGAAACACCACCAACAGAAGTTGTGGTACCATTTCTACGCAAAGACACCCAACAACACTAGGTCTATCACTCACTATGGCATTGATCTTGTCGCCAACTTCACTATTACAAGTATTACAAATGATAACTATGTTACTACGACTATTATGAACACAATATAAGCACGCTGTGCCACTAGGTTTATCTCCAAAACGCTTTGATACTAGGCTTATCACCTATGCACCCTGTTGTACTAGGTTTATCCTTAAGACACTCTATAATATTAGGTTTATCCTAACCCACCGTATGGTTTTAAGCTTATCACTGAAATACC
>NC_090729.1:171598414-171605914 GCF_036898095.1 Palaemon carinicauda | reverse complement strand
ATGAATAACATTACATCACGGTAAAATACTGAATGAGAATAAGATAGTGAATAATTCACAGGAAATATCGCCCTTAGGAAATAAGGCAATTAAAATATTACTATCTTAAAAGTGTTTTAAGCTGATAGTTCATTCTCCTTTCTGCACCAGAAGTCGAAAAAAAAGAAAAAAAAAGTATTAAAAATATTCGAATATGGAAATGTGTATATCCAAACGGAGTAAAATCAGATTCTGCCAAAGGAACGAAAACCTTTTTGTGCTGCAAAAATCTTCCTTTGCTCAGCCTTTTTTTCTTCCTTCCTTCCCGCCTTCCTTCCTTCCTTCCTTCATTCCTTTTTTGCTCTGCCTTTCTATCTTCCTTCCTCCCTTCCGTCCTTCATTGCACTGCCTTCTTCATTCATTCCTTTCTTCCTTTCCTTTCTTCTATCCTTTCCTTTCTTCTATCCTTTCCTTTCTTCTATCCTTTCCTTCCTTCCTTCCTACCTACTTTTAATCTTGAATACAATGTTGATGTGTCGTTTCCCTTACATATATTTTCCAAATAGAGGTCATTTGCGTATCTCTCTTCTATATAAGATTCCTCTTTTGAAATATATACATGACTAGATATAATATAAACTTCAGCGTACTCTAATATATATATATATATATATATATATATATATATATATATATATATATATATATATATATATATATATATATATGTATATATATATATATATATATATATATATATATATATATATATATATATATATATATATATATACATATATATATATATATATATATATATATATATATATATATATATATGTATATATATATATATATATATATATATATATATATATATATATATATATATATATATATATATAAGTTTCCTCTTTTGAAATGTATACATGACTAGATATGATATAAACTTCTGCGTACTCTAATATATATATATATATATATATATATATATATATATATATATATATATATATATATATATATATATATATATATATATATTTATATATATATATATATATATATATATATATATATATATATATATATATATATATTGATTTACCTTCTTCTTTGGTAAAATTTCTATTAAAAAACTTTATGAATATTCTTTTTTTTGAAAAATCTGTTTGCTTTTGTCAAGGTTAATGAATCTAGAATCATAAGGTGTGTGTTTGACAGTATAGTTCCATCACAGTGGCGATTTCCACTAAACCTAACAAATCAGCATGTTGATAGAGTAATATTGCATCTTGCTTGCGAGGGTTAGTAAGTACCATTTGAGCGATCAGTAGACAAAGTACTCACATGAGAGTATTGGCTCTACACAGTGTACTCACGAACCTTTTTGTAATAAAGGGTAAAAACCCCATGTTCCAATGTCTCATTATCTGTTGACATGAGACATATTGGTGTCAGGTGTACAAATACGTCTGGTTGTGTATGCTCTGAGCGAAGTTGTTCTTTCAGCCTGTAAAATAAAAGTTCAAGATGCCTAGATATGTGAGAACTAACATAGCAGACACTGCTACTAGAGGATATGAAAACGAAGGAGCAGTTATTTAAAGTGATGTCGATGAAGAATATAGACATGAACTAAGAACGCATGACTTAGAATATTAGTTAGATAACCTAGCAGAGTTAAATAACAGATTCTTGTTTGAATGAGAAGAGGAGCGGCGCACAACATACATCCGACGAACATAAACGAAGTTGAAACTATCACAAGTGAAAGTATTCATGCATAGCTAAGTTAGAATACGCTAAACGCCGTAGTTCGGGAACTGCCAGAACTCCAGGCAAGTGTTAGGCTTTTTGATGATCAGCGGTCAAATGAAGGGTTTCAACGAACGAAGGGTTTTTGAGAGAGTTTGAAGTAGCCACAGATCATATAGGCGGTCAGAAAGAGAAAAGGCTATTCAAGTAATTAGGTTGCTGAAAGATGCTCTGGCAATGGAGGTAATGTGTGAGCCATATGACAGTTTAAGTTATAATGAAATAAAACGATGTTTAATTGAGAAATATGCCATACTCGATATGAGAAAGAGGGACATAAAAGAAAATGACAAACTCAAAATTCGGAATGGTAAATCCATTCTTAGTTTTGCAACTCACATTTTTCGAGATTGTGAATCGTTTGCTACCCGGAGTGCCAATCTTTCAGTAGGTGATAAAAAGTCAATTGCCCGTAATCATATTCGCAGATTAGTAAACCTGTATTTATTTGGTCATTTGTTCAATGACAATCGCTCGTTAACATACATAGTGATGGCAATACAAAACATTCTAGACGTTTGCCAGAAGAAAAAATGACTGAGGATGACTGCCCCAGTTCCGAGAAGGTGGCAGCCATGAAAGGCACTCACCAACCCTCAAGGTGGGAGAGTGGAGAACTTAGTCAGCAGGTGAGAAGAGTCTTCAGATGCTGGGAGTTTGGGGGAGAGGGGTACCGACGAATGGAGTGCCCCACCCAAGGATCCCCCCTCTGTTACTCTCGAGAGTGGCCGGTAAAAAATGCTGAGGGGGGCGTGCTGTAGCACACATACACCACCCCCGCCTAACATCATAGGAAAAGGAAACAGGAAGGGGGGATCAATGCCCCCCCACCCCGCATGACTTCAGAAACAGCAGCCGAGGCAGCAATGGGAGTGACTACGATGGACTTAGTGGAGGAGGCACTGGGACCTCCTTTGGTACCCCCGAATTCACCCCCACAGCACTAGAGACAGGAGCAGTGGGCAGCTGCATTGCATGTAAGGTCGTTGGCACGTGCCCCACATATCCTTATGGGCATCTAGGAATTTTAACAGTCAGGATTGACCTACCAGATAAGTCCAGCTTTTTGCTGATTGAAAAAATATTCTCCTTAAACCCACTACCGTCAGCAGCATCCATCGTCCTTGACACGCCATACAACGATCATCAACTTTAAGGTGGGATCTTTAAAGTTTACACATGATTGTTTTGTCTTGCCCACCATGGGAATTCCATGATTCGAGGCTATATTAGGGTTAGATTTTATCAGTAGCAATAAAATATGCATTTTTAGGGAAAAACATACAATAATAGTAAAAGAAGGAGGGTGCATTTTGCCGATAGAAAGTCATGAGAAAGTAAGTGATTATGGGGGCACGGAGAGACGATTAAGTAAGGTAACAGCTGTAAATGAAAGAGGAGAAGTGTCATCTCCCCAGACCCTTACGAGCATATTAGTGATCCAGTGTCAGCCTCCTCCGGAAGGTAATAAGGTTGTTGTTAAACCCCATGACAATAGAGCACATGAGTCTTAGATGGCTTGTCATACATAAAAGAGAACAGAGCTGATATAACGATAGTTAGTTTGTTAAATAAAAGAGTTGTGTTAGGAAGTGATTCTGTGTGTGAATTAGAGTTATGTGTAATTTTTAATAATGGGATCTTGGGAGTCACAACTCCAGTCCGTGCAGACGAACTCACTCAGAACTTGATTATTCAAGAGCAAAAACTATGTCCGCCAGAATATCAACCTGTAGTTGGTGACATTGCTAATAATTATTCCGATGTGATTGCAATTGGAGACGAGCCACCTGGGAGGATTGATCGATTTCCCTTTAGCATTGAAATTGGGGAGGCGGAGCCGATCAGGTCAATGCCTTACAAGGTACCCATTCATTTCCAGGGAGAGATAGAAAGGGATATTAGTAAATTGAGGGAACAAGGGGTGATCGAGGAGAGCGAATCCCTCTGGGCTTCTCCAATTTTAGCTGTTAGGAAAAAGGATGTCTCAGTAAGATTTTGTTGATTATAGGAAGTTGAATTCAGTCACTAAGGTTAATGCATTTCCATTGTCTTCGATTGAAGAATTACTTGTGTAGGTACGGAATAGTAAATATTTTACAACTATTGATTTAAAGTCATGATGCTATCAAATACTTATTTAGGAAGACAGTAAATGTAAAACAGCATTTATAGCTAACAATCAACTATTTCAGTTTAATTTTCTTCCTTTCGGTGTTGAAAATGCTCCAAGTAATTTATCTAGAGTAATGATGGCGGTTTTGTCTCCCTTAAGTGACCATAATGTTCTTGTTTATTTAGAGATATCATAATTACAGGGAAAACGGCCAAAGAACATAATAATATTAGTAAAGTTTTAGAAGCATTGCGACTAAATGGTATGAAAATAAATTTGTCAAAGTGCAAATTATTCTGTAAACAAGTCTATTTTTAGGTTACATAATAACCCCAGAAGGTATCAAACCATGCCCCAGTAAAGTAGAAGCTATTAGAGATTTCCCCAGGCCACGTGCCCCTAAGGAAGTAGCTGAGTTCCTTGGGCTCGCTGGGTATTACTGTAAATTCATAAGAGATTTAGGAGAGATAGCGAGACCCTTAGATGCTTTAAAGAAACAAAAAGTAATAAATTGGAGAGTGAAAGAAGAAAGTGTCTTTAACCATTTGAAAGCTGCCTTAACTAGAAATGACTTACTCGCATATCCTAGATTATATTGCCTGTTTTTAGTGACAACAGATGCGAGTAGCATAGCTATTTGTGGTGCAGTTTCTCAACGAGATGATAAAGGTAGAGAGCGACCCATTTGTATTGCCTCCAGGGCATTAAAAGGGGCAGAGAAGAATTATAGTACATTCGATTGAGAGGCATTGGCTATTCTTTGGGGTCTAGAGAGGCATCGGTTCTTTTTATTAGGTCAGTCGATTTTGTTGCAAAGTGATCAATACCCCTTACGTGACTTATTTTATAAAAGGGACTTGACATCTAGACAACCGAGATGGATTGAAAGCTTGTTAGCGTTTAATATTAAGGTAAAGCTAAAAAGGTAGCTCATGCCCTCTTTAGAGGTTCAGTAATAGGAATAACATCTAGGGCACAAAAGAGGAACGAAGAACTAAACCAAAATATTGAAGACTCACATCAATATAAAGAACGGAATGTGAATTCACGCAAGGAGCAATCAGAAAATGAGATCAGCCAGCGAGAGCTAAAGAGTTACAGATGTTGGAGAGAGAGAGAGAGAGAGAGAGAGAGAGAGAGAGAGAGAGAGAGAGAGAGAGAGAGAGAGAGAGAGAGATGGGAATGGTGAAGGTGAATATATGTGGGTGGCCGAGGACATGACCAGAGTTGACCAGAATGAGTGCCCTGATGATGCAGTTGTGATTGACTTGGGAGTTTGGGACATAAAGGAAGTCCGAGAGGGACAGTAAAAAGAGGATTGGATGGAAAGAGTGCGATCAGTGATTAAAGGGAAATCGGAGAGTTATCCACCATTTCCAAATGTGCCTCGTGGGAATTCTTTTATAGAGAATGATATCTTATACTGTGCGTACGAGAAGAGGGGGGGGGGGAATTTTTGTGCACAGTCAGTTCTTCCTCCCTCTTTAGTTAATCAAGCAATCCACATTGTAAATGCAAGTCCGTATGCAGGGCATTTAGGGATTGAAAGACCATCAAGGAGAGCACGAGAATCCTTCTTTTAGTTAGGAATGAAAAAATCTCTAGAAAATTATACAAAATGTGGTTATGCTTGTAACTGTTTCAAAGAACATAAAAAACTGTACCAGAAGCCAAAAAGTAGCCTGTGATTCCTATTAAATCTTATAGGGTGCATATGGATGTGGTAGGACCATTTCCTACTGGTTAAACACAACACAAGTATATATGTGCATTTGTGGATGCATTTATTCGTTACACTCATAGTTATACCATTTTGGATAAATCAGCAAATTCCTTAGCCTATACGCTGTGCTTTTTAATTGCTAGGTTTGGTTGCCTGAAAATTTTTATAAGTGGCAGCATATAGGCCTTCAGCTAATGGATTAGTGGAATTGCATAATAGGGGAGTAGTGCGAATTTTACGTTACTTAGAGGCTGATGACCCCCCTCATTGGCAAGCAATGCTTCTTATAGTTGAGCTAGCTTTGAACATTGCATATAATGCTTCGCTCAGTGACACGTCCTTCTTTTTAGTGTATGGACAGGATCCTGTGTTACCATATACGGCCCTGATTAACCCTGGAACGGTACGGTGGGTCGTCCGCGACCCCGGGCGTCAAAAAAAAAGAGGTTTTTCTCACGTGACTCACCCCCGTGACTGAATTTGTGGGTGATCGACCTGCAGTAGGTGTCTCGCCTACACGCTCTAGTAGTGTCCATATATGCAGCGCTGTAGCTGTACTCCTTCCCAGATTTCTGAGACGCGTCGGGGTCGAGCGCGACCGAGTTTACCCTTCTAAGGTAATTTCCATAACTATCAAAGTTATTATGTATTATGAAATTGTCGTAGAATGGTGCAACTTGTATAGGTTATCAGTTGTGGAAAGTCTTGGTGGATTGTTTGGCTACCATGTGCATGATTTTTTTTTTTAGTTAAAATGTCGATCATCACCACGAGGACCATTTCACCGAGAGTGCCCCTTTTTCATTTTTTTTCCTTTTTTTGTCAAGTAATTTTTCCGTAAGATATTGCCAAATAGTGTCGCAAAACTTTTACCGCGAGTGCCCCTTTTTCATTTTTTTTCATTTTTTTGTCAAGTAATTTTTCCGTAAGATATTGCCAAATAGTGTCGCAAAACTTTTGGTTTTTTAGTGTTGGAAAGTGTGTCTAGATGATCTGGCTACCCATGCGTGACTTTGTTTTTGTCAGATACGACGTAGTTATTGGTATGAGGGGTATTTAACTGCGGTTGCCAATTTCTGTTTTTTTTCAATATTTGTAAAAATTTACTACGTAGTAAGGAATTGCCGTATATTATTAATTTTTTTTTCATGTTTATTTGTTAGAAAGTGTGTCTTGATGGTTGGGCTAACACGTGCGTGTCTTTTTTTTTATCTGAGATACCGTATATTAGAATGTTGGCCATTTTTCCGCGAGTGCCCCTTTTTATTTGTTTTGCATTTTTTTGCTTAGTCATGTTACCGTAAGGAATTGGCAAGTAGTGTCGCAAAACTTATATTTTTATAGTGTTGGAAAGTGTTTCTAGATGATCTGGCTACCCATGCCTATCTTTTTCTTTTAGCCAGATATGGCGTATATATAGGTATGTGTTCGATTTTCCTGTGATTGCCATTTTTTCGTTTTTTCTCATTTCTTTCAAAATTACTTCGTACTAGGGAACTATCACAGAGTAATGATTAATTTAGATGTTTATCTGTCGGAAAAGGTTCCTTGATGGTTTGCCTAGCACGTGGCTGAATTTTTTTTTTCTGAAATGCCGTATATTAGAATGTTGGCCATTTTTCCGCGAGTGCCCCTTTTTATTTGTTTTGCATATTTTTGCTTAGTCATATTACCGTAAGGAATTGGCAAGTAGTGTCGCAAAACTTATATTTTTTTAGTGTTGGAAAGTGTTTCTAGATGATCTGGCTACCCATGCCTATCTTTTTTATTAGCCAGATATGGCATATATATAGGTATGTGTTCGATTTTCCTGTGATTGCCATTTTTTCGTTTTTTTCTATTTCTTTCAAAATTACTACGTACT
>NC_090729.1:171585914-171590914 GCF_036898095.1 Palaemon carinicauda | reverse complement strand
TTTCCTTTGTTTTTTATAAAGGCAGCAGATATCTCAGCTCCAAAGTTATCTGTTATTTTGCGCAAGTTAGCAAGAAGAGGAGCTTTTAGCACTAGTTGGAGAATTGGTAATGTTACTCCTCTATGTAAATGTGTTTGTGGTAGCTCAAGTCCCACTGATTACCGCCTAATTTCCATAACTCCCATATTATCTAAAGTTTTTGAACGTCTTCTGGCAAAACGTCTTAATAGGTTTGCTGAAGGTAATCATCTACTCCCTAGTTTGCAATTTTGTTTTCGTAAAGGCCTTGGAGTATGTGATGCCCTTCTTACAATCTCCAATGCTGTACAGAAATCCCTTGATTGTGGTCGGGCCTTGATTTTAGTGCTGCCTTTGACCGTGTTAATAATGAGGACCTTGTTTTCAAACTGAAACAGTGGGTGGGTCGTTTCCTAGCATTATTATTGATTTTTTAAGTAATAGATCTCAAAGAGTTGTTATTGATGGGCACCATAGTGATTATAGGAATGTG
Organism: Palaemon carinicauda; assembly: GCF_036898095.1. Taxonomy (NCBI): domain Eukaryota; kingdom Metazoa; phylum Arthropoda; class Malacostraca; order Decapoda; family Palaemonidae; genus Palaemon; species Palaemon carinicauda. The sequence continues at coordinate 171,590,403 of NC_090729.1, read as the reverse complement.
ATATCCGGTGTTCCACAGGGTAGTGTGACGGGCCGAGAGAGGATGTGAACTCAAAGGCAGATTGGAAACGACTGAGTTATATTATTATAGAACACTCTCCTTTATATACAAAACGGCAAGGCAACAGGACATGGCATGTTCGAGAGACAGACAAAGTTCAGAGGAAAACAGGAGACATGATCATTCAGGTTCTTTTTAGTGCGAGGGAAGAGCGCAGATACAAGCATAATATATACATTAGGAATTATGTACAATTGTGTGACACACGGTTGGTACATGGCTCCCCCCCTAAAAATGACATACTGTACATGTTAAATAGGGCGCCCTAATCTAGAGAGGCGAACTATAGGCGGGTCATCTGGCAGAAGATAAGCAGGTTTTAGACGATCAATGGAGACCCAGTCTTCTTTGCCCCGAATGTTTAGGAGGAATGCTTTCGGACTGCGTCGGATCACAAGGAAAGGTCCCGTGTAAGGGGGCATTAACGGTGGCTTGCTGGTGTCGTTGCGCAGGAAGACGTGCGTTGCAGAGTGCAAGTCCGTTGGTATGTGATGCTTCGCTGGGGGCTTGTAAGTCTGGCGGCACGGAGTAAATTTTCCCACGACGTGACGTATGCGCTGGAGATCGTCGGAGGAGGTTGAAGAAGGAAAAAACTCGGCAGGGACGACCAACGGGTCGCCTTACACCATTTCGGCTGCCGAGACGTCGAGGGCGTCTTTAGGAGTGGTCCTTAGTCCAAGGAGGACCCAGGGAAGCTGAGTAAACCAGTTGCAATCCTTGCTGTGGGACATCAAAGCTGCTTTGAGGGTGCGATGAAAACGTTCAACCATTCCATTGGCAGCGGGGTTGTAGGCCATTGCCTGATGCAGGGTGATGCCCAGGAGATTCGCTAATGACGTCCATAATTGAGAGGTGAAAGTGGTTCCCCTGTCAGAAGTAATATGCTCAGGGATACCGAATCTTGAAATCCATCCAGAGAGTAAGGCGGATGTACATGAGGCGGACGTTGCAGTTTCCATGGGAATGGCTTCAGGCCAACGAGTGGAGCGGTCGATGACGGTAAACAGGTAACGATGTCCTTGTGATGTGGGTAGGGGGCCTACAACGTCGACGTGAATGTGTGCAAAACGACGCTGAGGTTGAGGAAAGGTGCCCACTCCTGAATCCGTGTGTCGATGTACTTTGGAAGTTTGGCAAGAAGTACAGGCACGGACCCAATCCTTAGCATCCTTAGAAATGCCGTGCCAAATGAACTTTGCCTTCAGCAGCTGTGCAGTAGAACGGCACGAGGGATGTGAAAGGCCGTGGATGAAATCAAACACCTGTCGGCGCATGGGAGCAGGAATCCAAGGTCGCGGTCTACCAGTACTGACATCACAGAGGAGGGTGGTGTTGGAGTTTTCGAGGGGAAAATCCTCCCAACGGAGGGACATGCAGGATGTCCTACAAGCTTGATACTCTGGATCCTGTCGTTGGGCTTCAGCCAGGGCGTTGTAATCCAATCCCAGTTGAACGGCAGCCAACGTGTTTCTTGACAGGGCATCGGCAACGGGATTCATTTTCCCAGGGACGTATTGGAGGGTGCAATTGTATTCAGCCACGGCGGAGAGATGTCGGCGTTGACGGGCGGACCAGGCGTCAGACTGTCGAGTGAAGGCATGCACCAGAGGCATGTGGTCTGTGCGAATGACGAAGGGAGTACCTTCTAAGAAATGGCGAAAGTGACGGACAGCCAAGTGCACCGCCAGCAATTCTCGATCGAAGGTAGAATAACCCGATTCTGTCTTGGACAGTTTTCTGCTGAAGAAGGCCAATGGGCGGGGCGAGCCTTTGACCACCTGCTCGAGTACTGCACCAATAGCGACATCGCTGGCATCGGTGGAGAGATGGAGAGGGGCGTGTTGGATAGGAAAAGTGAGAGCCGCAGCAGTTGATAGGGCCTTCTTTGCATTGCAGAAGGCCGCTTCTTGAAGGAACCCCACTTCAATTCCTTTGGCTTGCCCTTGAGGGAGGCGTAGAGGGGAGCAAGAGTGGCGGCAATGGCTGGCAGAAAGCGGTGATAATAGTTGATCATGCCCAAGAATTCCTGCAGAGCTTTGACGGTCGAGGGCGTGGGGAAATTCTGAACGGCTGCTACCTTCTCAGGGAGGGGATGGACTCCTTCAGGAGTGATACGGGTGCCCTAAGAACGACACTTCGTTGGCGCCAAAGGTACACTTGTCGTACCGGACTACAAGGCCGTTTTGTTGCAGGCGGTCGAGCACGATGCGCAGGTGACGGAGGTGTTCCTCTTTTGAGGAGGAGAACACAAGTATGTCGTCCACATAACATACACAGAAAGGGAGGGCCCCTAAGATGCCATCCATGAGACGTTGAAACGTTGCCCCAGCATTACGAAGGCCAAAACAGGAGTAATTGAAGGTGTATGTGCCAAACGGAGTGGTGATGGCAGTCTTGGGGATGTCTTCTGGGTTCATAGGCACCTGATAATACCCCTTCAGGAGGTCGAGCGTAGAGAAAACCTTTGCTTTATGCAGGTAGGAGGTTACATCGGCAATGTTTGGGAGGGGGTAGTGATCTGGTTCTGTTTGCATGTTCAGGCGCCTGTAACCCCGCACGGACGGAGGGAGCCGTCTTTCTTCAGAACGATGTGTAAGGGTGACGACCATGGGCTGGAGGCCTTTTGGCAAAGGCCCCTTTTCTCCATTTCGGCGAACGTCTGTTTGGCGGCTGCCAATCGTTCCGGTGCCAGACGTCTGAATTTTGCGAAGACTGGGGGTCCCGTCGTCTTGATATGGTGATAAATACCGTGCTTGGCAGGAACCGTGGGCGTTTGGCGAAGTTCTGGACGGAAAACTTCCGGGTACGACGTGAGGAGGTGGGCGTAGGCATCCGTGGGTGCGCTGATGTGGAGAGCGAGGTTAGAGGAGGCGGGTTGAAGAGGTGTCGACAAGTACGAGTCTGCGTTGACCAATCGTCGGTGGGCCACATCGACCAGAAGGTGGAAATGAGAGAGGAAGTCCGCACCGAGGATTGGCATTGTGACGTCAGCAACGAGAAACTTCCAATTGAATTTACCGTATCCGAACGATAATGTGAGGTTCTCGTAACCGTAGGTGGGTATCGCAGATCCCTTGGCAGCTATCAAGCGGACGTCGGCAGATGTAGACAGACTACGTTGTGCCTTGAAGAGTTTCCTTGGCAAAAGAGAACGACAAGCACCCGTGTCTACCAAAAATCGCACGCCCGTTCCTGCATCCTGTAAAAAGAAAAGATTAGAAACATGGGAGGCCACCGCCACAAGCGATGGCCTACTTACACGTTTTTTGGCCACTGACAATCTTTGGCACATTTCTTCGCGGTTGCCCCGAATCTGAAGTGGTAGTAGCCAAACTGCGGCGGATGGGAGGTAGTAAGTGGCTGTAGAAGTCGTTCGTTGGGGGCGCGAGCGATTGGTGGGTGGTGGGCGGCTTTGTCGCCGCTTCGGCACATCACGGGGTAGGCGTGTATGTCCTACGGCATTCATATCAGCTTCGGTTGACGTTGAATAGGCATCCTCGTCGTCAGGGGTGGAGGCGTTGATGGAGGTCTTGAAGTGGCTGTCCATAAGGGCGTCGGCTTTGGTCATCAAGTCCTTTATGGGTAAACTATCGACATCGGGTATGGCAGCGAGTACAGGTTTGGGTAAACGGCGTATCCAAAGGGCACGGAGTAGGTTCACCTCACGAAGAGAGCCGTCTGCGGCAGGTTGAAGGCGAGCGATACTGGTCTTTTCCCTGAGGCAAGTGAAGCCCTTTGGTCCCCCAACGGTTGTTGCGAGAGCTGAAAAAGCTTTGCTATATGGGCGGCTGGCGACGGCGAGTACTGCTGCAGAAGGTATGATTTGAGGTCGTCATACGCTATTGGGTGTCTCCTTGTTCACAAAGCCAGTGGGATATTTCTGGGAAGGTGTCCTCGGGTATCGCCGCGAGAACATAATCCGCTTTGGTGGTTGAGCGAGTCATGCCCTGATACGAAACTGGACTTCTGCGCGCTGAAGCCAAGCAAACGCCTCTCCGCTGGCAAACGATGAAAGTTTGAATGGCGCGGCCGCAGCACCAACTGCGTTATTTGACACGCTTAGTTTAATTAACTTAATTGTTAATTAAACTAAGCGTGTCAAATAACGTTTTCCTCTTTCAATGGAAATTTTTACAAACAGAAATTTAGTTGTAGTATGGGCAGCCCGTTATCTCCAATTTTAGCCAACCTCTACATGGAATACTTTGAAACAGAAATTTTAACAACAAGTAAACCTACGAACATGGTTTGGCAACGCTATGTTGATGACATTTTCACATATTGGGATGATAGCTGGGGAGATTTCAATATATTTTTCCATAATCTAAATTCCCTAGTCCCTAGCATAAAATCTAAAACTGAATGGGAAAAAGATGGAAAATTAGCTTTCCTGGACATACTAATTATAATGAAATCGACGGGGTATAAT
>NC_090729.1:171538414-171573414 GCF_036898095.1 Palaemon carinicauda | reverse complement strand
CATCCAGAGAGTAAGGCAGATGTACATGAGGCTGACGTTGCAGTTTCCAAGGGAATGGCTTCAGGCCAACGAGTGGAGTGTCGATGACGGTAAACAGGTAACGATGTCCTTGTGATGTGGGTAGGGGGCCTACAACGTCGACGTGAATGTGTGCGAAACGACGCAAAGGTCGAGGAAAGGTGCCCACTCCTGAATTCATGTGTCGATGTACTTTGGAAGTTTGGCCAGATGTACAGGCGCAGACCAATCTACCTAGCATCCTTAGAAATGCCGTGCCAAATGAACTTTTCCTTCAGCAGCTGTGCAGTAGAACGGCACTAGGGATGTGAAAGGCCGTGAATGAAATCAAACACCTGCTGTCGCATGGGAGCAGGAATCCAAGGTCGCCGTCTACCAGTACTGACGTCACAGAGGAGGGTGGTGTTGGAGTCTTCGGAGGGAAAGTCTTCCCAACGGAGGGATCTGCAGGATGTCGTACATGCTTGATACTCTGGATCCTGTCGTTGGGCTTCAGCCAGGGCTTGTAATCCAATCCCAGTTGAACGGCAGCCAACGTGTTTCTTGACAGGGCATCCGCAACGGGATTCATTTTCCTGGACGTATTGAAGGTTGCAATTGTATTCAGCCACAGCGGAGAGATGTCGGCGTTGACGGACAGACCAGGCATCAGACTGTCGAGTGAAGGCGTGCACCAGAGGCATGTGATCTGTGCGAATGACGAAGGGAGTACCTTCTAAGAAATGGTGAAAGTGACGGACAGCCAAGTGCACCGCCAGCAATTCTCGATCGAAGGTAGAATAACCCGATTCAGCCTTGGACAGTTTTCTGCTGAAGAAGGCCAATGGGTGGGGCGAGCCGTTGACCACCTGCTCGAGTACTGCACCAATAGCGACGTCTCTGGCATCGGTGGAGAGAAGGAGAGGGGCGTCTGAGATAGGAAAAGTGAGAGCCGCAGCAGTTGATAGGGCCTTCTTTGCATTGCAAAAGGCTGCTTCTTGAAGGGACCCCACTTCAGATCCCTTTGGCTTGCCCTTGAGGGAGGCTTAGAGGGAGCAAGAGTGGTGGCAATGGCTGGCAGAAAACGGTGATAATAGTTGATCATGCCCAAGAATTCCTGCAGAGCTTTGACGGTCGAGGGCGCGGGGAAGTTCTGAACGGCTGCTACCTTCTCAGGGAGGGGATGGACTCCCTTCAGGAGTGATGCGGTGCCCTAAGAACGACACTTCATTGGCGCCAAAGGTACACTTGTCGTACCGGACTACAAGGCATTTTGTTGTAGGCGGTCGAGCAGATGCGCAGGTGACAGAGGTGTTCCTCTTTTGAGAAGGAGAACACAAGTATGTCGTCCACATAACATACACAGAAAAGGAGGTCCCCTAAGATGCCATCCATGAGACGTTGAAACGTGGCCCCAGCATTACGAAGGCCAAAACAGGAGTAATTGAAGGTGTATGTACCAAACGGAGTGGTGATGGCGGTCTTGGGGATATCTTCTGGGTTCATAGGCACCTGATAATACCCCTTCAGGAGGTCGAGCGTAGAGAAAACCTTCGCTTTGTGCAGGTAGAGGTCACGTCGGCAATGTTTGGGAGGGGGTAGTGATCCGGTTCTGTTTGCATGTTCAGGTGCCTGTAATCTTCGCACGACAGAGGGAGCCGTTTTTCTTCAGAACGATGTGTAAGGGTGACGACCATGGGCTGGAGGCCTGTTGGCAAAGGCCCATTTCCTCCATTTCGGCGAACGTCTTGTATTGGCGGCTGCCAATCGTTCCGGTGCAGACGTCTGAATTTTGCAAAGACTGGGGGTCCATTGTCTTGATATGGTGATAAATACCGTGCTTGGCAGGAACTGTGGGCGTTTGCGAAGTTATGGACGGAAAACTTCCGGATACGACGTGAGGAGGTGGCCGTAGGCATCCATGGGTGCGCTGATGTGGAGAGCGAGGTTAGAGGGAGCGGGTTGAGGAGGTGTCGACAAGTACGAGTCTGCATTGACCAATCGTCGGTTGATGACATCGACCAGAAGGTGGAAATAAGAGAGGAAATCCACACTGAGAATTGGCAATGTGACGTCAGCAACGAGAAACTTCCAACGGAATTTACTGTTTCGAACAGATAATGTGAGGTTCTCGTAACTGTAGGTGGGTATCGCAGATCCATTGGCAGCTACCAAGAGGACATCGCCAGATGTAGACAGACTACGTCGTGCCTTGAAGAGTTTCCTTGGCAAAAGAAAACGACAAGCACCCGTGTCTACCAAAAATCGCACGCCCCGTTCCTGCATCCTGTAAAAAGAAAAGATTAGAAACACGGGAGGTCACCGCCACAAGCGATGGCCTACTTACACGTTTTTTTGGCCACTGACAATCCTTGGCACATTCTTCGCGGTTGCCCCGAATCTGAAGTGGTAGTAGCAAAACTGCGGTGGATGGGAGGTAGTAAGTGGCTGTAGAAATCGTTCGTTGGGGCGCGAGCGATTGGTGGGTGGTGGGCGGCTTTGTCGCTGCTTCGGCACGTCACGGGGTAGGCGTGTATGTCGTACGGCATTCATATCAACTTCAGTTGACGTTGAATAGGCATCCTCTTTGTCAGGTTTGGAGGCATTGATGGAGGTCTTGAAGTGGCTGTTCATAAGGGCGTAGGCTTTGGTCATTAAGTCCTTTATGGGTAAACTATCGACATTGGGTATGGCAGCGCGTATAGGTCCAGGTAAACGGCGTAAGTCCAAAGGGCACGTAGTAGGTTCACCTCACGAGGAGAGCCGTCTGCGGCAGGTTGAAGGCGAGCGATACTGGTCATTTCCCTGAGGGCAAGCACCTTTGGTCCGCCAACAATTGTTGCGAGAACTGAAAAAGCTTTGCTATAACGGGTGGCTGGCGACGGCTCAGATATTTCTGGGAAGGTGTCCTCGGTATCGCCGCGAGAACATAATCTGCTTTGGTGGTTGACGGAGTCACGCCCCTGATGCGAAAGTGGACTTCTGCGTGCTGAAACCAAGCAAAACGCCTCTCCGCTGGTAAACGATGAAAGTTTGAATAGGGCGGCCGCAGCGCCAACTGCCGTAGAGTCCGCCATAGTACCAACGATTGAGGGCGAGGGGGTGGGGTGGAAGGCGGTGGGAGCGAGTCGACTTCCGGGGTCACCAATGTGACGAGCGAGAGAAAGGTTGCAATTCAAAGGCAGGAAGCAATCAACTAAGTAACTTTATTATAGAACACTCTCCTTTGTATACAAAACCTCAAGGCAACAGGCATTTTCATGTTCACAAGACAGACAATGTTACAGAGAAAACCGGAGACATAATTATTCGTTTTTAGTGCGAGGGAAGAGCATAGATACAACCATAATGTATACAAAATAATTTATGTACGATCGTGTGACACACGGTTGGTACACAGACCATGCTCACATTCAGATCTTTCCGAGAGAGTACCACCCTGATAATACTAGGTATGAAGTTAATTCTAATAGTCCGGCCTTCTCCATCATGCTGCTCAATATTAAACAGCATTCTAGAATTTTATTCAAGCTATGGCCAAGTTGTGGAATGATCTTCCTAATCGGATAATTGAATTAGTAGAACTTCAACAGTTCAAACTTGCAGCAAATGATTCATGTTGGACAGGCTGACATGAGTCTTTTTATAGTTTATACATGAAAAATTTTGTTACCATTCTTAGAATATTTATTGTTTTAATGTTGTTATTGTTCTCATAATATTTGATTGTTTAATGTTATTACTGTTTTTAATAACTTTTGTTTTAATTTGTACTAATTTTCTTAATAGTTCATTATCTCCTTATTCCCCTCCCTCACTGGGCTATTATTCCCTTTTGGAGACCCTGGGTTTATAACATCCTGATAGATATAACATATATATATATATATATATATATATATATATATATATATATATATATATACATATATATATATATATATATATATATATATATATATATATATATATATATATATATATATATATATATTCTCTGATAAACCTTATCTGAATAAAGTTTTGTTTCATTCGCTCTTTCAGAATTTCACAATTTCTATTTGGTTTATTATTTTCCAGGTATTCCCTAATTAAATATTTCGACCTTTGGTTGTTAAAAAGTTTTAATTTAGTTTTTCGTATATTTCTTCTCCAAAAATTTAATTTTTCGTATATTTCTTCTCTAACAATTCAGCTTTTTCTGTCTGCCCATTCCATCATTTAAAAGAAAAATAGTGGTTAGAGATTTTTTTTTTTGTAATATTACTAATTTGATTTTATGAATAAAGTAAAAAAATTGTTAGTTTTTATTTTAATATATTATTTTCTATATACAGTACACTATATTTTATTCGCTATTCACTAATAACCATTTTATAAGGATTTTTCTTTTTTAATATTTTGGCAATTTTTATTGGGATATTATTATTCTTCATGAAACTCTATTTTAGGTTACCTTTTAAATTTCACTATAACCTACCTCCATATTGATAAATAACTATGTATTTTCACAGTGTGAAAGGACTAAATATACATTCATATTTTTTATTCCCCTTTTTTTTTCTCATTACCCCAAATTCCAGTAAAAACCTATTCCCTTTTCATTGGATCCTTTCTTTCTTTTCTTACCAAGTTTCAACAGGCTCTCGTAAGTTCATAAGCTATGTATTTCAAGTGTGTCCTAAATTATTCAAAAAATCTATCATTTTCATTTTTTTTTTCCCATGTCAGCGAGAGCTATCCTGAGCTGAAAAGGAAATGTATTTCGATTGCATTCCAAATGTCACCAAAGATACATTATTTTTTTAAATTCCCTATTTTTTTTTCACCAAACTTCACTAATATGATTTATATTTTTTTCCTATTTTTTCATTCATTTTGTCGCCATGGTATCGAATGCTATCATGTGTTAAATAACCGTCCATTTTGAGTATGTTCCAAATCACACACAAAAGAATATATCAATTTGTTTCATTCCCTCTTTTTTTTCTTTTTCTTTTTTGCAAAATTCGACCAAAGATATATGTTAATTATTTTTATTTATTTTTTTTTTTTTTTTTGGGGGGGGGGTTCCCTGGTATCGATGACTATGCTGACCCTCGTTTCCCGTTGCTTTTGATCTGGACTGCAGCCTACAAAGGCTTTTCTTTATACATCAGGGTTCAGTTTCATCTGCTCTTACAGTCGGGAGGAGTTCGATGGAATATATCCGTTGCTGCCCAGTCGAAAATTCCACCCAATGCTGCTTTGTCTGTCTCCAAGTTCATAAGGTTTTGCCGATTTCCTCTTCACTTTTAAATGATGCATGTTTATGCTATTTTCAAACGCAGTGTAAAAATGACTTTTTGCAACGATCTGTAAAAATCTTGTATGCATTGCATTTACTTTTCAAGATCTTCATCAGCTTCAGGTATATCAATCAAATTATTTCCTTCATATGTCGTATTCATTATATACCTCACTAAAGTGTTCCATCCAACGTTGTCTTGTTTCATCTTCTGTTGCTATAACAGAGCCATATCTCTTTTTGATGGGTATATGCTTCTTCTTCTTCACCCCAGTCGAGATTTCATTAATAATTCTTTGAACAATTCTCACACCAAAGCCACTTCTTGAGTTCATAGCTTTGTCGGCCTCATCTGCTTTACTGTCTAAATACTCTCTCCAGTTATTCCTGGCTTTTCTTTTGACCTCGCTGTCAATACTGGAATTCTTATCATGCTCTACCTTGTAATTTTCATTACTTCCTCGAAACCTTTCATCAATACATTTCTGTCTTTTTCTACTTTTTCTAGTATCCCAAGTATCATTTGATATCCATGGCTTTCTCCTTGTAACTGTTTGTCACAAGACTTCACTACCAACTGACTGATATATGTTCTTAATATCACACAATTCTTCGTTAATTGTCTGTTCTTCGTCTCTTGAAGTCTCTAAGACTGCAAATCGATTCCTACATTCAATTGCAAAGGTTTTTCTGTGCTCTTCCTCTAGAAGCTTAGTTGTATAAAACCTAGGTATTTTATCTATCTTTCTGCTGGGTGCTTTCAGTTTTAATTTCAGTGTGGCAATAAGGAACTAGTGATCACTACCAATATCTGCACCTCTATAGCTTCTTACATTTCCCAAAATCCTCCTTCCCTCTTTATTAATGGTAGTGTGATCTATCTGATTTTTGTAATTCCCACATGGTGAAGTCCATGCATACTAGTGGATGTGTTGGGAATGTGTTGTCTCCTATGCTGTTTATCCTCCTCATGGATTTTGTAATGTGTAGAGCAGTCAGAGATGGTGGAGAAAGATTGGACTGGATTGGTGATAGGAATTTAGCAGACCTAGAGTATGCTGATGATGCTGTGCTTCTGAGCAGAACACCACAGGATTTGCAATGCTTGCTTACCAAAATGCATGAAATATCACACGGGTTTGGGCTGAAGATAAATAGAAGAAAGACAGAGAAGACAGGCGAAATCTAACCGATGCTATTTGTGTCAATAGGCGTAGGAGATGATGATGATGATGATGATGATGATATACTGTATATGTATATATATATATATATATATATATATATATATATATATATATATATATATATATATGTATATATATATATATATATATATATATATATATATATATATATATAAATATATATATATATATATATATATATATATATATATATATATATATATATATATATATATATATATATATATATATATATATATATATATATATATATATATATATATATATATATATACATATATATATAATATATATATATATATATATATATATATATATATATATATATATATATATATGTGTGTGTGTGTGTGTGTGTGTGTGTGTGTGATGTTATTATTATGTTTGCTATTACTACCTAAGCTATAACCCTAGCTGGAAAAGCAGGATGATATAAGCCCAGGGCTCCAACATGAAAGGAAATAAGGAAATAAATATAATACAGGAGAAGTAGTAAACAATTAAGAGGAAACATTTTAAGAACATAGGAAACGGTTATTGTCGGTAGTTTGAAACGTAAAATGCAAATTTGTACTTCTGTCGTAATGCAATCTTCCATTTATAGGATTAACACACAGAGAAACTAGTGGGCGAAGCTTCTTACCTAACTATTTAGCTAAGCCAGGATAAGTGTCCAGATATTTTCAAGTAATCTTAATGGAATCATAAATTATTATTATTATTATTATTATTATTATTATTATTATTATTATTATTATTATTATTATTATTATTATTATTATTATTATTATTTGCTGAGCTACAACCCAATTTTGAAAACCTAGATGCTATAATTGAAAGGGCTCCAATAGGAAAAGTATCTCAGTGAGCAAATGAAATACAGGAAACTAATATTGTTGCCTTTATCAATAAATTCTGGTAATTCATTATACTACCCAATCCTACCGAAGGTTCTAAAGTATTTTATACTACTAAAACACGAAGAAACAATTGATAGATATTATTTATATATATATATATATATATATATATATATATATATATATATATATATATATATATATATATATATTTATATATATATATATATATATATATATATATATATATATATATATATATATATATATATTAGAGTGCTACTTTTATAAGCACACATTGAGTATGTGTTGTTTAAGATGTTAAGTTTTGGAAATGAGGTTCATCTTAGTAACTTTAAAAAGTATTTATTCTCTAAAAACAACAGTGTTAAACATCTCCATCACAGGAGTGGAGCTGGTTTGGTCGGATGACCAATTCAGGTGAAGTATAGATATGAACTGCTTAAATTATCGATATCACAGATATCGTATGCTTAGTTGTCTTAGCATTTAAACACAATATGGAAACTTTACATTCTTTCTCGGAAGACACCTGCATCCGGTGACGACACAATCTTTCACACACTATGCATTGGTGTTGACGTTTCAGAAAAATGTTACATTGCCGAGGCTGCAAAGTACATCCTGTTTATGTTTTTTTATGACTACAGAAAATCTCACGCTAGCATCTTCATCCACAATGACATATTACGTCATGTGTTTTAAACATGTAATAACTAACTATTTCATTTATTACATTAGCTCGGCCAGCTATCTCAATTTTTTCAAAAAAAAAATTTAACAACAAGCCAAAACATGTTTACTAGGTGTGACTGGACATATGTATTATTCTTTGTTTAACTTTAGCCATAAGCAAACGAGGACGAATGTCCAAATAGGCACATCAAAAAGCAATAACAATAATTCATATGAAAAGATATTACCAAAGCAAAGAAAAAAAATGCATGATAAATACAGATCACATATATGGTACATTGCTAGCAAATGATTATATGGTACCCCAAAAAAATACTGATATACATATGTTTCGGTAACTTGTTAAAGAATAATTGTTACCTTTGTCAGAAACATAGATTAACACAATACGGTAACTAATAAAAATATTTGTTACCTTGGTAAAGATTCAATTTTAGTGCACAAACACGAATTCCTGGTACGTACACGTACCACGGTTTCGTACATATATATATATATATATATATATATATATATATATATATATATATATATATATATATATATATATATATATATATATAGGGCTGACATATTTTATTAGATGCCCATAGATCAAGTTATTTATTATTTTTTTTTCTCTTTTCTTTTAACATTCCGGCTTATATATTTTATTAGATGGCGAGAGAAAAAATTACTTATATTTTTTTAAATGTTTTTTTTTTTAAATGTATTTTTAACAATGCAATGTAGATAATTTCTTCAATTACATATTACTAGCGTACTAACAGCTTTTCGTACAAACACACTTTCCAGAGCAATTTACTCCTTTAGCGAATGAGGTGGCCACTTCAAACGGCTTTAAACTGATTTAAATAAGGAGTTTTGTCTGGACATGGCAAAACGTTCTGTTTTAGCTTCCAACTGTTCCGTAACCTACGCCAAACAAGGATGTTCACGGCGATAAATATCATCACCGTAATGCTTAATCCTGCTAGTAGTATGGGGTGAAGAATTTCCTTATAAGTCGGTGACAGGTGGTCCATCTCTGTCAATTTCATCAACAGCTTGGCAATCTGTTTATTGTACGGGAGAGGTAGTGCTGGCATTGTAGGCGTCCACATGAAGTTCGCGAAGTAGGCTCGTTCTCTGATGAGTGTCCTTAGTCCGGTCACCATGGAATTAGGGGAAGTCCCGATACAACCATCTGCTGCAACAAAGATGTGGGCGAATGACGTGGATCCGTCAGGGCATGATACATTGAAGCCGTCCTTGTCGTATCGTATCCACGAGCCATTGTTCAGTCTGCAATTGAACTCATTATTGTCAAAGGGATAAAGCTTATCCACACAATTTTCACTTGTATGGGAGAGAGCACCGTCTAGCACTATACCTAACTCGCATGAATCCATTAAGTTTTTATGGAATTCAAATGAGTCAGCTGTACATATTTTTTCTATCCATTGCGTCTGAACAGTGAGTTGATTGATTTAAGTCTTTAATGACCGTATATGTTTCCTTGTCTGGGGAAATCAATACGTGTCCTGTCAAACTGGATATTACTGGATTTGAGTGATTCGTCATGAAAGTCGTAAATGGTGATATCCTGTAAGATTGCCAGGCATCAGAAGAATCAAAGGGAATTGTAATCCTAATCTTGTTATTATCAACGCTTACTGTAATTAGGCTGTAATAAAATTCTAACCTACGTTCGCCTAACATAGGAACATAGCCTAGTTTATCCCTTCCGTTCTCCAGAATTAACTTTAAATAACTTATAGGCAACAAATGGACCGACAGTACGCCTTTAGTTGCTAACGTGATAGCTTCTACATAATCCTTGGATTTCTCAATAAAATGTGCAATTCTGTTATGTATGTGATCTATCTTTGAATCATAATACATTAACGTTGCCAACAAATCTTGTACTTCCATAATCTGAATGATATTATTTGAATGTTCATTTACTAAATCCATAATTTGATTGATCGAAGCTAATTGATTCCTTCTTTCTGACATAATCAATTCATCTTCATGAGTCAAGAACTCAATTTTCTTATTTTGATTACTAATCTTAAGACGATTGGAAATTCCTAAACCTAAACTTGCAATAGACCCATAGATGTTTAATGCAGCATAAATAAACGGATTTCGTCTTTCTTTATGTTCGTGTCCTACCGTCCACATCAAAAGGTCATAAGCCAAAGATTCTGTCTCGTAAGTCTTATTTTTCAAGTCATCAGATAGCATCTCTGCAACTTTTAATGTCGATCCAAGCAAACTCTCTGTAGTCAAATGAAAATGTCTTCTATGCAACTCATCCAATGAGACAGAAAACCTTGAAATGGCGGTTTTTAAGCTAATGACATCATTCTCTGGAAGAAAAATTGGTTGCATATTCACTTCTACAACTACGTTGATCGATGTAATAAAAACGTCTTCTTGTCTTTCAACTATAGTGCCATATTTAACCCTGGATAGGTACGGTGGGTCGTTTGCGACCCCGAGCGTAAAAAAAAAACAGGTTTTTCTCACGTGACTCACCCCCGTGACTGAATTTGTGGGTGATCGACCTGCAGGAGGTGTCTCCCCTACACGCTCTAGTAGTGTCCAGATGTGCATTGCTGTAGCTGTACTCCTTCCCCGATTTCTGAGACGCGTCGGGGTCGTTCGCGTCCGAGTTTACCCTTCTAGGGTAGTTTGCATAATTATCAAAGTTATTACGTATTATGAAATTGTCGTAGAATGGTGCAACTTGTATAGGTTATCAGTTGTGGAAAGTCTTGGTGGATTGTTTGGCTACCATGTGCATGTTTTTTTTTTTAGTTAAAATGTCGTTCATCACCACGAGGACCATTTTACCGCGAGTGCCCCTTTTTCATTTTTTTTCATTTTTTTGCCAAGTCATTTTTCCGTAAGATATTGCCAAATAGTGTCGTAAAACTTTTGCTTGTTTAGTGTTGGAAAGTGTGTCTAGATGATCTGGCTACCCATGCATGACTTTGTTTTTGTCAGATACGACGTAGTTATTGGTATATTGGGTATTTAACTGCGGTTACCAATTTCTGTTTTTTTTTCAATATTTGTAAAAATTACTACGTAGTAAGGAATTGCCGTATATTATTCATTTTTTTTTCATGTTTATGTGTTAGAAAGTGTGCCTTGATGGTTGGGCTAACACGTGCATGTCTTTTTTTTTATCTGAGATGTCGTATATTAGAATGTCGGGCATTTTACCGCGAGTGTCCCTTTTTCCTTTTTTTTCATTTTTTTGCCAAGTCATTTTTCCGTAAGATATTGCGAAATAGTGTCGTAAAACTTTTGCTTTTTTAGTGTTGGAAAGTGTGTCTAGATGATCTGGCTACCCATGCGTGATTTTGTTTTTGTCAGATACGACGTAGTTATTGGTATATTGGGTATTTAACTGCGGTTGCCAATTTCTGTTTTTTTTCAATATTTGTAAAAATTTACTACGTAGTAAGGAATTGCCGTATATTATTGATTTTTTTTTCATGTTTATGTGTTAGAAAGTGTGCCTTGATGGTTGGGCTAACACGTGCATGTCTTTTTTTTTATCTAAGATGCCGTATATTAGAATGTTGGGCATTTTTCCGCGAGTGCCCCTTATTATTTGTTTTGCATTTTTTTGCTTAGTCATGTTACCGTAAGGAATTGGCAAGTAGTGTCGCAAAACTTATATTTTTATAGTGTTGGAAAGTGTTTTTAGATGATCTGGCTACCCATGCCTATTTTTTTTTTAGCCAGATATGGCGTATATATAAGTATGTGTTCGATTTTCCTGTGATTGCCATTTTTTCGTTTTTTCCCATTTCTTTCAAAATTACTACGTACTAAGGAACTATCACAGAGTAATATTTCATTTATATGTTTATTTGTCGGAAAATGTGCCTTGATGGTTTGCCTAGCACGTGGCTGAAATTTTTTTTTTCTGAAATGCCGTATATTAGAATGGCCATTTTTCCACGAGTGCCCCTTTTTATTTGTTTTGCATTTTTTTGCTTAGTCATGTTACCGTAAGGAATTGGCAAGTAGTGTCGCAAAACTTATAATTTTATAGTGTTGGAAAGTGTTTCTAGATGATCTGGCTACCCATGCCTATCTTCTTTTTTTAGCCAGATATGGCGTATATATAGGTATGTGTTCGATTTTCCTGTGATTGCCATTTTTTCGTTTTTTCCCATTTCTTTCAAAATTACTACGTACTAAGGAACTATCACAGAGTAATTATTCATTTAGATGTTTATTTGTCGGAAAATGTGCCTTGATGGTTTGACTAGCACGTGGCTGAATATTTTTTTTCTGAAATGCCGTATATTAGAATGTTAGCCATTTTTCCTCGAGTGCCCGTTTTTATTTGTTTTGCATTTTTTTGCTTAGTCATGTTACCGTAAGGAATTGGCAAGTAGTGTCGCAAAACTTATATTTTTATAGTGTTGGAAAGTGTTTCTAGATGATCTGGCTACCCATGCCTATCTTTTTTTTAGCCAGATATGGCGTATATATAGGTATGTGTTCGATTTTCCGGTGATTGCCATTTTTTCGTTTTTTCCCAATTCTTTCAAAATTACTACGTACTAAGGAACTATCACAGAGTAATGATTCCTCTAGATGTTTATTTGTCGGAAAATTTTGTTTACTTTTTTTTTTGATTGAATATCATCAAATTTTTTTAGCTAAAATATTGTTTTACATTTTTTTTTTCGATTTTATTTCCCTTCAAAAAAATTTTTTTGGGTCAGAATTTTAATTTTATATTCGTAAAATAATCGACAATTATCCAGCAACCCACCATACAATTTTTATGCATATCCAATAATAATTAGATTAGTAAATAACACCTTGAAATTGACATACCCTTCCTACATTTCAAGTGGCAGATTAGGGAGTCTGAGTCAGTGTGGTTGGCGGCCATTTTGTGAACATATCCGAAGCGTAAGCTACCCTATCTATATATATTCTTGTTCCCTATAGAATTTGTGATATTTTGGTATATTTTTACCTGCATAAATATCATATTATATATTAAATATATGTATTTTTTTACGAAATTTCTAAGTACTCAAAAAATTACCTTTAGATATGGCCCCTGATATAAATGTAATTTACAAAATAATGAAGATTTTTTTACATATTTCTATTTTAGGATAACATATGTTTATTCCCTAAAAAAATTAGCCACTTCCTATTTCATTTGGGTACCCAAAAAAATTCATGAAATTTGGACAAATTTTTTTGGCCAAAAAAAGTTACCCTTTTTTTCTCATTTCAGATCTTCACCTCCATGGGTCTGACTTCATCCAAAATACATCAAGATGTGTCCTAAACATTCAAGAATCAATTCCTAAAAGGATTTGTGTATATATGTATAAACTTTTTTTTTATGAATTTTTATGTCAGGTCTTTTTTTTTTTCTACTTAATTTTTTAAAATATTTATAATAAATAGTTTTTCTGCAGATGAGTAGTATTTATCTATACAGTTGTTTTAAGCATTCATTGAAGTTTTTTTTGGCAAAAGAAAAAAGGAGGTTACTGCAAAAACTGATTTTTCAAGAATTTTTTTTGGCGTCGGGGTCGTTCGCGTCCGAGTATACCCTTAAAGGGGTGTCCGAGGACCGTACCTATCCAGGGTTAAAATCTATACTTTTAGTTTTAGAGCTCATCCCACACGAGAAAAAAATATCTGAGCGAACAATATCACTCCCAACAACAAAAAATTCATCTTGGAAACCTGTAACGAGAAAAACATATGTAATTACTCCTGTATTAAGAAGAAAACTTTTATCACATAAAATAAAAAAAATTTCCCTCACTTCATTCCCTTTCTTTTTTTTTCTTTTTTTTTATTTCTTATGTGAGCCAATGGTACTATTCTCTCATCCGTGGGTTGAGATACGTTTTGAACTCTAAACCTATTGGCCGTTAATGTTTCCAAAATGTTAAATGGGCCTTCAAACTTAGGTGTTAGTTTATAATTGAGTCCTTTACGCACATTGATTTGTATATACATGTTATCACCCACGGTATATGTTTTATTTGTCTTCGCTATTTTATCATGATTCCTTTTCATTATGATTTGCGATTCTTCTAAATTCTTTCGAAGGATATCATATCGACTTATACTTGCATTTATACATTCTTTTAAAGGATTTGATAGATTAGTTGTAGGCGTTAATACATGGTAAGGCGTTCTAACTGGGGTACCATACAATGCTTCATGCGGTGACATTTTAATTGATATATGATATGAATGATTCAGAGTACTCAGTGCCGCCGGTATTGCAATATCCCACTTGGGGTCTGATCCCCCTAGTGTTACTCTTAATATATTTAAAACTTTTCTATTTGCTCTTTCCACTAGCCCATTCGACTCTGGGTGATATATCATGGTATTTATTTTCTTTATGCTAAGGAATTCACACAATGAGGTAAGAAAGTGATTATTAAATTCACCACCCGAGTCTGAGATTATCATGTGTGGAATTCCATGTTTACAAATGTAACACTCGTAAAACTTCCTAACGCATTCAATCGCAGTTTTAGTTTTAAGCGCTATTAGTTCTGTATATCGAGTTAAAGCATCTATAATTACTAAGAGGTGCTTATTTCCTCTGTCTGACTCGTAAAATCATGTTAACAAATCTAAATGTATTCTTTCAAAGGGTTGATTGGGCATGGGATAAGCCCCTAGGCTGACAGGTGTTTTCGTATGCCCTTTGTTTTCCTGACATGTGCGACAATTAGCTATGTGTCTTTTTATATCTGTAAGCATCGTATGCCAATAAAACAATGATTTGGCTTTCTGTCACATTAATGAGAACCCCGGGTGTCCATGTAATGGATTTCCATGCAACCAATTCAGGACAGTAGAAATAAGTGAGATTGGTACTACTACCTAGTCGTTAGTTACATGTGGTGTATTGCGGGTTTTCCTTGTCACAGTCCTACACAGAATATTATCTTTGATTATATAATTCTGCTGCTTATACTTTATATATCCCTTTTCCTTATGATTGCCTTTCAAAGCATTTATAATTGTTTCTATTTTCTGATCTTTTCTTTGCTCAGTCTGTAATAATTCAGCGCTCCAGCCTAAATCTTCTTGTTCAGATATCGTTTTAACAATAGGCATGGATGTTGATATATCTATTAATTCAGCTAAAGGCTCCGTACAAGATGACACGGGGTTGCGTGATAATGCATCCGCAATGATATTTGCTTTCCCAGGTAAATACCCGATTCTTGCGCCAAAATCTTGAATGATCAAATGGCACCGAGTTTGTTTAGGGCTGTGGTTGAAGCCTTTAAAGAACTCGGTTATTGGTTTATGGTCAGTAAGAACCTTAACGGGATAACCGTAAATTATGAACTTAAAATGCACTAGTGAATTAACAATAGCTAGCCCTTCCTTGTCTATTACTGCATACTTACTTTCGAAAGTTCTCAATTTTCGAGAATAGAAAGCTATCGGGAAAAATTGTTTATCATATTGCTGAAGCAATACCCCTCCTACTCCTAAGTCTGAGGCGTCTGTTGCAATGAAGAATTCCTTACCGAAGTCAGGAAATTTTAAGATAGGAGAACTACACAGTTCATCTTTCAAGGTATTAAACGCCTGTTGATGATGCTCAGACCATATGAAATCTACGCCCTTCTTCATAAGATCAGTTAAAGGAGCGGCTATTATTGAATAGTTGCGTATAAAACGCCTGTGATATCCACTACAACCCAGAAATTGCTGTATTCCCTTGACATTAGTAGGTATGGGAAAATTACGTATAGCCGACACCTTATTATGAACTACTTTAAGACCTTGGCTTGACACCATGAAACCCAAATATATTAATTCTGTTTTGAAAAAGTCACACTTACTAATCTTTACCCTTAAGTTATGTTGTCTTAATCTCTGTAGTACTAGTTCTAACTTACGTAGATGTTCCTCTAAGGTGTTGGAAAAGATTACAAGATCATCCATATAGGCATGCAATATATCCCCTAACAAGTCTCCAAACACTATGTTAATCATTCATGTAAATGTTATAGGAGCACAACGTAAACCGAAAGGAATCCGTAAAAATTCATAATGTCCCCTGGCTGTGCTGAAGGCTGTGTATGGGATACTATCTTCTGATAATGATATCTGGTGAAAGCCTTTAAGTAAGTCCAAACTGGTAAAATATTTATTCTGACCTAACAAAGACAAAATATCGTCAGTACATGGCACTGGGAATTGATCAGGGATCGTCTCCTCGTTTAGACGACGGAAGTCGATGCAGATACGCCATGTTCGATCTTTTTTCGGTACAACTATTAAAGGAAAATTATAAGGGCTGTTTGATTTCCTAATGACTCCTTCTTCTAGCATTTTACCTACTTCATCATTTATTTCATTCTGGAATTTCATAGGGAGTCTGTACGAGGGTACATAGATAATTTTCTGCTTGTCCTTTAACCTTCTTTGATGCTCGATCACATCTGTTTTTCCTAAGGATCCATCCGTAGTGGAAAAAACATCATGATATTTAGTTAAAAGTCCAAAAATTTTCTGCTGAATTTGTTTGTCTTGAATGTCTTTATTGATTTTATTTTTAATAGATTGCAAAAGGGATTCATCCGCAACTAATTGAGAGTGATTGATTTCAGCAACGGTAAGAATATGATGTTTATAAACTTCTACATCCAAGATATGTTGATTTTTGTGAATTACTAAAGTGTTATTTAAATGATTACAGACTTCAATATTACATTGTTGATGTGAGCCTACTGTATAAATTGCTTGTGTGACAGACAATCCGTTAGTTTTCAAAGTGTTGGAAAGGATTAATATTTCAGATCCCGGTAATGTTTTCTTTATTTGCACTATTAAATTCGAAGGTACGTTTGGCTCAATAGGTTGCGTGCAAGATGATATTACGGGTGAACGAGAATTCTGCTGGGTCGCGTATATTATTTCTTTATTAGTGAGACAAGTTATTGGTTCTTCAACGTACGTTATGGTTACATTTGTCGTCTCCTTTTTATCCAAAACTGATTTTAAGGTATTATAGAATTTCCCTTTGATATACACGCCGTGCTTGGGAGGGGCTAAGATAATGTTTTGATTTCCCATAGATGGGTATCCTATAATTACAGCTGGATACATATCAATGTTTTGTACAGCAACAAATGTATCGGCAAACGTGCGTTTACCGACTTTGAATTGAACATGAGTTATGCCTATGACATTTAATTCATTATTTCCTATACCCGAGAGTCTAACTCCGGATTTTTCAATCGGAAAGTTCGAAAACAACAAATGATGTGTCTTCAAATCCATGATATTACATGGACTACCAGAGTCAAAAAATAACGTAAAGGATTTGTGTTCTAAATTTACAGAATATAAGGTTGGTCGTAACTCATTTTGGCTTATTACTGTATGAATTCGTTGCAAATCTATGGGAGCATGCACTGTTTTACTTAATTCGGCTGTGTGTTTCATAGGAAAATCTATTGCCTCACAATTATCTGATAAAACATGAAATTGATTATTCAATACTATTGATGTTGACATGAACGACCTTGACCCAACATCACTCTCTTCCCCTCCGGAGTTAACTATGTGGTATTTGCTTTGCTCTGCACATTCTGAAAAATAGTCTGACCTTGCGAGGTCTGGTTTGTCGACCCAGGCTCAGCGATATTCGAAGAATTGTTTGTTTGCTTTGGACTCTGAACTGCCTTGACATTTGGTTGTTTTTTCTTATTGTTAAAATGAGGATTTTTCTTTTTATTTCCATATGGAACTGACTGTGGAATTGACTGTGTATTTCTGGGATTCTGTTGTGTCTTACGCGTGTAACACTGATTGTATGAATGAGTCGAACTGTTATGTATCGAGCAGAATTTCGTTCTGCAGTCAGCGCTTAAGTGACCTTGACGTTTGCAATTATAACACATCATTCCCGCTACTTGACTATTATTAACTACGTTCACTGTTTGTGTCTTTGTTTCATTCTTTGCAAAAACTTGAGTTAACGCGGGATCGAGATCTGGACACTTAGACATGTGTTTTTTTATCTGTTTATATACATCCAATTCCGTAGTTGCAGGCGTTAACTTTTTATCAAAACACCGCACTAAAGCTTCAGGCAACATAAGTGTCATGCAAGTTATATACATTAATCGTAAAAAATCTTTCACGGAGATGTTATCTCTAGTAACCCAAGTGGAATTACCTAAAATGTCCTGATATTCATTAAGCCTATCAGCTATGAGAGCTGCTCTCTCAATAACATTAAGCCGATTCATAGTGGCTTGATTAAGTGTATTTCTTAACGTTAATACTACATCCAAGGCTTCTTCACCCCCATAGACCGCGCGTAACCTAACTTTGAAATCATCCCAGGTAACTGCTTTTTGAAATGAAACACCTCTTAAATACGCACTCGCATCCCCCTTAGAAAAATCTATAAAACTTTTAGCCTCTTGTAATTGTACAAAAGGGTCTACGATTTGTTTAGCATTTAAATGGGCATCGACGGATGAAATCCATGACTCAACATTTTGAGGCAAGAACCCATTGACTCGACCCTGAAAAGGAAGGATTGCCGACCTGGCATTTACAAGCGTCACAATTGAGGGAGGATTAGTCTGGCCTACGCCACTAGGTCCAGGGGTGGGACTCACAGGGGGCGTCATGACTGCTGTATTTCTTTTCCTATCTCTTCGACCCTTTGCAATTCTATCAAAATACCTATATGAATACAGACGTCTACTGTGTAAACGCATAAATACCCACTGACAAATATTATAATAAAATTCCCCAAAACAATGTTACTAATCCCAAGACATTTCCCGAGAATTTCTGAAAGAAAACCGAACACAAAGATATTTCCTGTAAATTTCTGAAAGAAAAAGGAATTAGCACAAAGAGAGAAAAAATTCTAGATGAGAATTCAGAGTTGAACACAGTTTCCTTTAATGAAAGGAAAATAAAAGATTAGCAAACCACTCACCCCAGTAATAATCGACTAACGACTCATGATAACTACACTTCACTGCCCAAACTGGAATGAATATGAAAAATTGTACTTAGCTTATATATGGTTCTGTGTGATGTCATCACATCCTCTCTCTCTCTTGATGTTTGTTAGCGATGTATCGTTCGAGTTTCCGTTGAATGTAGTGCTTCCTGGATATGTTTTGTAAGGTGGCTTGGGTGCTGATCATATGTTAAAAGGTTAGTCTCTGGGCAATTGAATTTCAAAATTTCACATGTGCAGCAAATGATTGCAAGTGGAACATGCTGGCATAAGCCTCTCTTTATACTTTGTATATGAAATGTATGTTTTAATGTTGTTATTGTCCCTAAAATATTCTGTGATATTTGTGCATTACTTCGCTATTAATTCATTTACATCCTTATTTCCTTTCCCCATTGGACATTTTTTTTTCTTGTTGAACTCTGTGGGCTAATAGTATCTTACTTTTTAAACTAGTGTTGTAGCTTTGCTAATAATAATAATAATAATAATAATAATAATAATAATAATAATAATAATAATAATAATAATAATAATAATAATAATAATAATAATAATAATAATATGGAAGCTGAAAAAACTGACTCTGGTTTGGCTAAACTTATTTAGCCTCTTGGTGATGTGAAATCATTCCTTCCAGAGGACCTTACGAGAGTAGACCAAGACTCGTCCATAATCATTTTAGAATCTAATAGTAATATCTTGATGATTTGGTTATAACATATATCTTTGTGTGGAGGAATGTTAATCCAGAGAAAGAACTCATATTAGATTTTGAAGACTGGTAAAAATTCTATTGAAACTTTTGTGTGTGAATGTATGCTGCATACAAGCAAATTTAAGATATATTTATATTTATTGTATACACACAAATATTTCTCCTTCAGATTACAGGAATATTGATATTAAAAATAAACTAAATAATTATATATTGTTTTACTTCCTGTTTTATAAGAAAAATGGACAAAAACTGAGTTAAAAAGACTAGAAATAAAAGCTATCCATAACCAGGTTATATTCCGTGACATTCAAGAAATTGATGAGATAAAGGTCATTATCAGAGAGAGAGAGAGAGAGAGAGAGAGAGAGAGAGAGAGAGAGAGAGAGAGAGAGAAAGAGAGAGTAATGATATTGGATATTTCTAGAAAGAGAGAGAGAGAGAGAGAGAGAGAGAGAGAGAGAGAGAGAGAGAGAGAGAGAGAGAGAGAGAGAGAGAGAGAGAGAGAGAGAGAGAGAGTAAAATCCTTTGGATAGAATAAATTATTCAGGAAAATAAGAAGAGAATAAGCATTAAGAAAAAACTGAATATGTAATGAAAAGAACAATATGAAAAAATTACGACCCTTCAACAAAACTGCAAATATGCATTAAAATCCTAATTTCATGAAAGGAGAGTCGTGGGACGATCTTATTGACTATGAGGAGTCAAAGCCTCACTAAAGCGAAAATTGGATTTACAAAAGGTTATGGGAAAAACGTATATTTGGAACCCTGAATATCCATTGAAGAATGTTTATGACTTCATGTGGTCGGGGATTGCATGAAACGTTTTCTCCTACCGGTAGTAGCATTTTGATTGCTTAGCTGCAGTCACTAAGCAGTAGCATATATATATATATATATATATATATATATATATATATATATATATATATATATATATATATATATATATATATATATATATATATACATATATATATATATATATATATATATATATATATATATATATATATATATATATATATATATATATATATATATATGTGTATATATATATATATATATATATATATATATATATATATATATATATATATATATATATATATATATATATATATATATATATATATATAATCTTGATTGAGAATCTGGTTAACAAAATTGATAGGCGTGTGCCATCTCATGTGCTAGAAGACTGAGTGAAGGGCATACTCTGGATCAATCAAGATTGTAGGCCTGCTTATCTGGAGAAGCAAGAAGGCCTATCATCTGTGGAAGGGTAACGGATCAGATTTGACTTGGAATAACTATGCTTAGCTAAGCTGTTGCTTAGAGAGTTTATGCTTAAACTGAAAAGTAATAAAATTTGACATTAAAAGAAACCCTCTCTGGTACAGTATACGGCAAAATTTGTGATACCCGAATTCAGTGATTTTCGTTCCAAAGTCACCAACTGGCAACTCTTGCATTCTAGAAATTTCTCATGAGACTAGGTTTTAGCGACGAAGCATTTTGAAACTTCGTTCAATAACAGATATAGTTCATTAAGCAGGATTTTAGAGAATTAATGCTATATTTATACCAAAATAACAGCTACACCATTATGAATACATTAACCTAATAATCTTTAATGTTAGTAAAAAATTCAAAACTAAATGCTAGATGAGTGTGACTTTTTAGCTACCATAGTGATGTATTTATCGTAATGAACGTATCGGGGATGTAATTGTGGGCGGTGTCCAGACATCCAGTGACAATGTCACGATGATTCTCTCCCGAAGTATGTCAACTCGTCTAGTCATCTGCCAAACATAACTTGAGCTACCCAACCACCACCAGGAACTAACCATAGCTAAGCGGCATTTCACCAGATTAAAAAAAAAAAAAAAAAAAAAAAAAAAAAAAAAAAAAAAAAAAAAAAAGGACGTAACAACTGTTTATATGTGGCTAAAACGATACAATGTGCGAATATTCCGTCAAGCAAGAGAAATCTGCACCAAGACTATGAAACACCATAGTACCGAGGCTATGGCACTACCAAGCGCTATAAAACAATGGTTTGATTTTGGAGTGTTCTGAGAATGAAGTCTAGGTCATCATTGTACTTCTTCAGGTAACTATAAAAAAAAGAAAAAACTTCTAAATCTGAGAGTCGTCTTATTTCGAAAATTTCAAATAATAAGCTTTTTTTATGTTTCTTTACATTTAATTACGAGATAACTAAAAAAATATTACAGTAATTTTGTCTTTTATGAAGCTTTTATGATTGGTGTCTATTAAAAAAGTTATCTAATCTTTTAGAAGAACCTTTAAATATATTTGGAAATAGATCTCCTTAATCACTGTCTAAATATTTAGACGCAAAAAGAAACGTATAAAACATATCAGTGATATTCATAACAAATTAACCCATGAAACTTGAATATTATGTAAAAAAAAGAAAAAAAAGAATAATATTCAGTTTTCATGAAAAAAAGTGAATATTTTTCACTTCGACGAATAAACCATTAATATATCGCCAACTTGTTGAAATATTTAGGTCAATATTGAATATTTTCCTAAGAGCCACAGTTAAACGTATCATTGTTATTTTTAAGGCTTGACTGCTGAAGTTTAATGTACATACATTGAAATGTATATTTTCATTCCTACGGAATAAATCTACAACATATGCACCACAAGACAACAATATTTCTGTCAATCGAAATTTACGAGGCTTTCATGCAGAGGCAAAAGTCACACCCGAGTTATGGCTCAGATTGCATTGCTAATGTTTTAAATTAACTGATTCTTCCAACTGAACAAAGAGTGGAAACTTTAAAGGAAGAAAGATGAAAAAAGAAATGAATTAATTATCATTTTTTATTGAAATATAGTAAGTAAAACAACATCCATATAGCAAAATATTTCCAGTTGGAAAATATAAACTTCCGAATACCGCATCACTGTCTAACTAAATTCGGAATCAGTGCCTATATTATCAAAACACTATTCGTTACTATAAATAAATAATAAGGGAGAATTATTGATTTTACTATCATGATTATAAGATTATCTGACCATGAATAAAATCAACCTTGTTCAACAAAATAAAAGAAACTTATAATCCCATTGCATATCATATTATGAGCAAAACAGTTCATTATTATTATTATTATTATTATTATTATTATTATTATTATTATTATTATTATTATTATTATTATTATTAGCTAAGCTACAACCTTAGTTGGAAAAGCAGGAATCAATAAGCTCTATGGCTCCAAAAGCGAAAAATAGCCCGGTGAGGAAAGGAAACAAGGAAATAAACTACAAGAGAATAATAATAATAATCCTTTATTTTCAATTGTACATTGGGTATTCTACATAAGTAGCCATATCAGTATAAAACATTTTGAATTTAACTCTTACATAAAACTTGGTATAAGTTAAGAATATCAAAATCATTAAAGATAGCAACAATATAAATACTGTACCATAGGAAACTATTTGAAACTATGTATAAAAGTAGACAGTTATAGGTAAAATGAGCTTCAAATAGAAATCCAAATAGTCATAAATTATCAATAAATAAGTATATAAAAATACGTACAGGCAATAAGATAAACTAAGACAGTTCTAAAAAAATAGGATATGTAGTAAAAATCAGATAGTTATAAAATTTCAATAAATAAGTAAAGAGCAATTGCAAGGAATAATTTTAAGAACAGTAACAATATTAAAATAGATCTTTCTAATAAATCCATAAAATCTTGAAGAATCAAGAGGAAGAGATATAGGACAGAATAGTGTGCCCGTATGTGCCCTCAAGAATGAGTAAATGCAATAAATTGCAATTATGATTTGATAGGTACTTTGCTCTCAAGATTATAGACGAGAAATGTCTTCTTATTTTATGTATTCATCCAAGATTCTATGCGACCAAGTGGTCTTTTTTTTGTATTCATCACTTAAGAAATCACGATTATTTAAACTAAAAACAAGTTCCCAACTCCATCTATGGGTAAACGAGAGAAACGTTCCTCTAATTCCCGACCTAAGGGGGAGGAACCTGATCAGAAAATTATAACTGTATTTTTCGAGTAATCTGTACTTTTAAAAAAAGCTTAATATATGAGTACGCTTTACTTGATATGATATTTTTTGGTATACATATATTTTCTCAAATATGATAAAGGTAATAACATTTTAAGTCATCTAGACTTCAATTTCCTCATTAACCGATAATAGAATCGCCTACAAAATAAGATGCAATTCACTAAAATCAATAAATAAAGTCGTTAAAATCCTGCAATACGGTAATCAAAAGATATAATTTTAACGTAATTCCATGTTGCGTTTGCAAAATATACTTGATTCAGCGTAGTTTCTGTGAATAAGTGTCTTGTGCTGTTTCATAGATTGGTAGTCCTGACTATGGATTGAGACCCCAGAGTCGGTGTGATGACGTCACATGCCAAAGAAACCCACCGAAGTAGTAACAGTGAACTCTTATACATTTTATATGTTTAATTGATGGATGAAATGCCAATTTATTAATGAATTATAACCCCCTTTTAATGCCTAAATGAGTATCTATTTTAAAAAGACTTCGGTCTGTTCGAATTATGAATATAATCCAATTTCTTTGAAAAAAAAATACAGTAATGTATCAGTGTAATTATTTACTTTACTTACTTTGATGGCTGCTTTTCCGGTCCATACAGCAGGGGAACCCCACTCTCTACAGGACCTCCGCTGTAGTTTTACCTTGTTCGTTCAGAGTATTTAACGTTTCATATCGCGTATTGTTCATTTACTGTTAAATCGTCACTGTCAAAAGACTCATGAAATAAGGCAATAATACATACACAAACAGACACGCATATATATATATATATATATATATATATATATATATATATATATATATATATATATATATATATATATATATATATATATATATATATATATATAAGTTTTTCAGTCAAGAAACAGGCCAAGTTCCATCGTAGGCCAAAATCGTTTTATTTATTTTTTTGGTGCTTTGACTCTTGTACTTCACATATCCGTCGAGAAACATGCCAACATTACTCTTCAATATGGTCTATTTATAGTTGAAACCCACCCTATTTTTCTTCTCGCACCAATGTCGCTTGGACTACTTTCTCAGAGCGCCAGAAATGGGACTAGTTCTGTGTAGTTACATGACACCTCCAGGCCACGATAATTTGTTCAATCGAGAAAGATATGCGTGGCATCACAGAGTATCAAACCAACCAGATTCGCTGTACAGTTGTTAGTAAACAAAGCTCTCAGCTGCATGTGATCACGGGATAGTCTTATATATTTGCCAAACTTGTTATTAGTAATAAGTGTTGGAGTTTTAATAAATTTCTAAATATGACGGGAGAGTATCGTGTTGTGTTTGAAGAAAAAAAAAAGAATGATTAAAAGTCATTAGCTAAGGAAAAACCAGTAAGAAATAGTGATGGAAAGTTTTATGTACATTGTTTTTTCAGCCGTGCTTTACCTCGTGAAAGTTCATCAGAAGAAAGTGACGAAAAGGTCGATATGGATATTACTCCATTGATTGACGCTGATAATTCTTTAGTAATCAAAGTGTGCGAGAAAGTTAATTATTTTGAAGAGAATGTAAAGCTTTATAAAAGGAATAATGAAGGTGGACCTAGTGTTGGTGACATTACCGCCATTAATGTTGGTGAAGAAAGACGTAGCAGGAGTGTTAGGGGTAAGAAAAGGCATGTTAGTGGCTGGGAAGGAGATAGTGATTTCGAGTTGCTTGATGATCCTGATCATATCGTAGAAAGTGAAGAGAAGGTTACCACTCCTAGTAGGCGTAAAGCTCGAAGGCAATTAATTATTAGTGTTGGTGGTGGTGTTACATCACCATCTAATGTTGGTGTGACCACTCCTGCCATCCGAGTTTTTGGTAGGGAAACTCCAATCATTGCAGTACCTGTTCCTCGCTCATGAACTCCAAGTGAAAGTGGTATTAATGTCACCCCTCCTCGTCCAAGTATTGCCATTGCCAGTGCCACTCCTATTGAGAAAGTGTGGACGAGTCTCCACACCCAATTGTTTAAAATAAAGGCAGGCTGAGACTTAGTCATCTCAAGAATTCGAAGTCCAGTGTATCAAAAGAAAAACGGAACAAGGAATTGTCTTATGAATACAAAGTATAATCAACTGGGGAAAACGAAAAATAATGAAAAAAAGAAAGTGGGCACAACGTGTACATGTCCCTGTTTTTTTTTTTTTTTTTTAATGTGGTAGGTGTGGAGGCTGTGAAACAAATTTTTGAGGGGTACTATATTTTTGGGGACTATATCTTTCAGATGGATAACCTCCACAAGTAGATTACCTGCAATCCAGTTAAGAGAAAGCGTACCAAAGAAGGACATAGTAATAGGACATGGACATTGACTTATAGTGTCTTTTATAAGGGGGAAGCACCCAAAGTTTGTAGGACTGCTTTCCTCCACATGCACGTCATTACCAAGATGTAGGTCGAGAGTGCAATGAAGAAACTGAGTGACTCTGGGACCCTCATTGAAGATAACAGGGGTTCAAACCCTAACAATAACAAAGTGTTTGGAGAGGTTCTATGTAATGTGCATAACCACCTTCAGATGTTACCAGTATGTACAAACTATTGCTCATGTGCCACAAACACAAACTGATAATACCAAAATTTCATGAGTCATAAGGAGCCTGTACAAAAAGTATGCACTTTGGATGGGACGCTTTAATCCAACAGTCTTTGGGACCACAATAGCATTGGTTTTCGGACAAAAAAAAAAAAAAGACCCCTGCAAGGTCTGTGAACTTTTAACTATCGTGATTCAGGATGTCAAAAGGGACCAGAAGGATGTCTCTGCCTACCAAGCACAGCAGAAAGAACACAACCAAAAAGTCAAGTCAGTCAGTGATACCATAAAAGCTGTTAAAAATCCTGATGCAGACTGAGCTTTTGTTGCTATGAACTTGCAGCAGACAATGCCAGTAACCAGTCAGTCAGTCGGTGAAGCCTATTATAAGTAGATGTTGTGGCTATATAATTTCTGCATCAACAACCTCAAGCTTCAAGAATCCTACATGTTCTTGTAGGATGATAGCACTGCTTCAAAAGTTTCCATCGAAACAGCAGCTGCTTACTGAGGTATCTGCAGACCCATTGTTTATCCAAAGGAGACCATCCAAGGAAATTGAAAATAGTTGCATATATATATATATATATATATATATATATATATATATATATATATTATAAACTAAGCCTTAGCCTAGCCTGTTACAGCTTATAATAAGAACATTTAAGAAGTATCAAACAATAAAGGAACGGCAAAACTCAGATCACAAAATATAACAGTTTAATAATAGAAACAACCAGCAGTTACATTGACATTTACGTTTATAGAAAACAATTCACAAGTTAAACCCACAGATATATGAAGCAATGATCGAACACACAGACAAACAATTAAACAAACACCTGAATTAAAAATACTGTACCAACGAAACAAAATAAAAGAAAACACACTGACTTACATTAACAATAGGAAGAAGATTGTCCTAACCGTGTATACAAAATATGTTGTCGTCAAGGTAGCCTGAGAGCGACTCTGCCCTCCTCAAAATGTTACAAGCCAAAGTAAACTAAATGAGCGACAAGGATGACGAAAGGTCATAAAAATATAAGACAGGCAAGGATACAAAAGGGTCAAAACAGGAATACAAGTGTTACAAACCTAGTGGTAAGAAGGAGTACCACTAAAAGAATAAATATATAAAAGTGACATAATTACAGAGAACGGAGACATGGTATACATAATATCACACTCCTCCCCGTTGAAGAAATGGCCTATCAGGACATTATAAAAGTCATGAAGAGTATTCCAGAAGACTATCAGGAGTCCATGTGGGTCCGAGACAGGGCATCCGCAATGCAGTTCTTAGTTCATTTGATGTAGTGGATGGTTAGGTCAAAGTTTTGCAGAAACAAAGACCATCTGAAAATACGTTGATTTGTTAACCTCGCTCGTCCGAGAAAGGTTAGTGGGTTATGGTCCGTAAAGAGACTGATTGGGATGTTGGATGAGAAATATATTTCATATTTCTGCAGGGTTAGGATGATTGCCAGCAGTTCCTTTTCCACGGTAGCATAGGAACGTTGGTGTTTTTTGAGTTTGCAGGAATAGTAGCTAACAGGATGCAACATCTGTGTGTCACTGTTCTTCTGCATCAAGACTGCACCAATGCCAGTATCACAGGCGTCAATCTGTATAATAAAAGGTTGAGCAAGATCAGGAGCAATAAGGACAGGATTAGAGCAAAGTATATTCTTTAGTTGATCAAAAGCTTGTTGACAGTTAGAAGACCATACAAATTTATTTTTGGGGCTGGTGAGGTCAATCAAGGGAGTGGCTACTATACTATAATTTTTACAGAATTTCCTGTAATAGGAGGTCATGCCTAGAAATCTTAAAAGACTTTTCCTATTTCTTGGGACAGGGAACTCTACAATTGCAGTAATATTTTCATCTTTAGGAACAATTTCTCCACTACCTATGATGTGACCTAAATACTTAACCTTCCCTTTACCAAAGGAAGATTTTGCTAGGTGAATAGTAAGTCCAAACTCCTGAAGACGACCAAACAATGCTTTTAGTCGATGTATGTGCTCATCCAAGGTTTTAGACGTTACAACAATATCGTCGATGTACACATATGTACCATCAAGATCTTTGATTACACTATTCACCAAGCGCTGGAAGGTGGCGGGTGCATTGGTTAAACCAAATGGAAGCCTCTCATATTGGAATAAACCAAAGGGGGTTATGAAGGCAGATATTAGCTTTGCTCTATCTGTAAGTGGAATCTGATAATATCCATGCAATAGATCGATCTGTGATAAATATTTGGCAGCACCAATGGCATCTAAAATGTCATCAATCCTTGGTAATGGATAGCTATCTTTGATAGTAACATTATTTATTTGGCGAAAGTCACTGCATAACCTTACTTTACCGTTTGGTTTTGGAACTAAAAGACATGGTGAAGCCCAAGCTGATGTGCTTCTAGTTGCCAGTCCATTCTTCAGTAAATACGACACTTCCTCCTTCATCCGTTGCTGCTTTTCCAGGCTGGTCCTGTAATAGTGTTGACTAATTGGTCGTGTACCCGGTTGTAATTCAATGTCGTGTTCAGCATCACTGCAACGTTGAGGCACATCCCCACATATACTCCTGTATTTGCGGAATATTTCTGCTAGCTGGCTCCTCTGCTTTCGGGGTTAATGCTGTAAATATACTAGAATATTCTGCAATATTTCCTGGTTAGCAGAGTCTGTCCAAGAAACAAAATCATTAGAGTGATATAAATCTACATCATATGGCAATGGGGTTTTACTTTGGTGTGCTGATGCATTATATTTCTTAAAATCTAATACATTAGAGTCTGATAGACAATGCAAAGCAACTGGAGGATTACCATGATATTTCTTGATTAGATTTACATGAACTAATTGAGTTGACTTTCTTCTGTCTGGAGTACTGATTATATAATTGTTATTATTGACACATTTCTGAATTATATAAGGACCAGAAAATTTATGTTGGAGAGGAGAACTAGGAGTAGGGAAATATACAAGTAAAGAATCCCCTTCTTTAAACTTACGAACTTTAGCTTTTAGATCAAAATTTTCCTTCATCACATCTTGACTACTTTTTAAGTTATTAAATGCAAAATTATGGACTTTCTCAAAATAACATTTCAATTTATCGACATACTGCCCTACAGTTACGTTATCCAAGGTATCATTGTTCAACATTTTATCTTTAAGTACTTGTAGTGGCCCCCTAACTTTATGTCCAAATAACATCTCAAATGGTGACATACCTAAGGAATCATTAGGGACTTCTCTAATTACAAATAATATCAAGTCTAAACTCTCATCCCAGTCTGTTCCAGTCTCCATACAAAATTTTCGAAGTAAGGATTTTAAGGTCTGATGGTGTCTTTCAAGAGCACCTTGTGATTGTGGGTGATATGGTGACGCAAGAATATGTTTTACATTAAATTCCCTTAGAGTTTCATTGAAAAGGTCACTTGTGAAATTAGTACCCCGATCACTCTGTATTTCTTTCGGGAATCCATAAGTGGTGAAAACTTTAAGGAGGTGTTTCACAATATTTCTAGCACAAATGTTACCAAGGGGAATTGCAATAGGGTATCTAGTGGTAGGACAAAGTATAGTCAAAATATATTGATTACCTTTTTTTGTTTTTGGCAATGGGCCTACACAATCAATTATGACTTTACTGAAAGGTTCGTGTGGTATTACAATTGGCACGAGGGGTGCTTTTGAAATTACCTCGTTAGGTTTTCGAACTACTTGACACACATGACACTCTTTAACAAATTCAAATACATCATGTTTCATACCTGGCCAAAAGAAATCATTAGCTATACGTTTGTAAGTCTTTGACACTCCTAAATGGGAATCTGCTTGATGAGCAACACTCAAAATATTCTTACGTAAAGTTAATGGTACTACAAGTTGTTCTTTATTAGCCCAGGTGTCATTAGATGACAGCTTTCTAGGTCGGTACAGCCTAAACAGGACTCCTTTATCAAAGTAATAGCCAGGTACCTTACCTTCCTTAGTGGAAGCTTGTTTAAGTGCATTAGTTAAAGTCGCATCTGCTCGTTGTAAGTTTATCAATTCAGAATTAGTACAGGGAATGTTTGTCTTTACTATATCTGGGACACCTTCATTCACAGCTTGTTTGGCTTTTGCCCTTGTTACAACACCAACAAAATTCTCAATCGGGTCACATCGATCAGTGTCTACTTCAGTTTCTACTTCCTCAATGTCATGTTCACCTAAGTCACTAATGAAATTACTTTCTTCAATGAAATGTTCAAAGATATCCAAATCATTAGAGTTATTATCCAGTGGCTGATTATACAAAATAAGGTTAGGCAAAGTTAGTTGACCAGCTAAATCATTCCCAAGTAATACTTGAACATCATGTACAGGGAATGGCGTGTTGATAACAGCAATCTTTACTTTACCAGATACAAATTCACAGTTTAAGTTAAGCTCTGCTAAAGGCAAACTGTTAGTGTTACTTAAATCCCTAACTAGTACCTTTTCATCAAGCAAAGAAATTGTAGGCACTGCGCTATGTAAAACCATGCTTTGGGTTGACCCAGTATCACGCAAGATTCTTACTTTAACAGGAGTACCATTGGGTATTGTTACTGTACCCTCTGAAATATAATTAGCAAACAAGGCATCACTTTCAGGCGTACTACAATGCATAGCTCCTTTGCCTTTTACGCTAAATTTACTGTCTTTATATTTACCAGCATCGGGGTCGGGCAGCTTAGAGCCAAAAAACTTAGATTTCTTACAGGTTGGGTTTTTACATTCATTCATGTCATGACCTTGTTGTTTACAATATGAACAATAATTAACACCCTCTTTCTCACCACTGAACCCTGTTGCTTTGCCTTGCTTTACAAACATCTCAGTACCTTTGTGTGTTTTGTGTATCAAGAAAAAATGGTCAGCTAACATAGCAGATTTCTTTAAATCCTCTTCCTCACGGTCAGCAATATGCATTCTAATATTTTGTGGTAGTTTTCTCATGAATTCTTCAGTCACAATCAGGTTAACGAGTTCCTCAAAATTATTAACATTGGCAGCCTTAAGCCATTTATTAGATAATCTTAGTTTTTCATTTGCAAATTCATACCAAGTTTGAGCATTTGATTTAATGTATTGTCTAAATCTTTGTCTAAGACCCTCGGCAGTTACCATGTATGCATCTAAAAAAGCTTGCTTAACGACTGTATAATTTCTTTCCCCTACTAAATTACTAACCACTATAGCAGCTTTACCCTGGACTTTGGATTTAATTAACCAAACCCATTGATCTACAGGCCATTTCATATTTGAGGCAATATCTTCGAAATTACGGAAAAATGAATCTACATCTGTTTTTGTAAATTCAGGGACTAACTTTAAACTCTTAGCCAAGTCAAACTTTAGTGGTTGATTAGATTCTAGGTTCATTAGTCTTATACGTTGTTCTACACTAATCCTACTTCTTTCAATTTCCATATTCTGAGTTAGACTAGCTTCATGATTTAATCTAGCTTTCTCCATTTCTAGCTCATACTTTTTCCTTTCTTTATCTATGGCCAACTTGTGTCTTTCTCTCTCAATATCTACCTCTAACTTTACTTGTTCTAACTGTATGGCTAACCTCGTATGCTCAACGTCTGAGCTGTCTTTCTTCGTACTCATGTATTTTCTAGTCTCGTGTTCTTCTACACTTTCCTCCTCTACAAGATAATCTAAAAAGGCATTTTTTATGTCATCTTTCCTGTCTCTTGAACTAACAGTTACTTCAAACTTGGCTGCCAAAGCCAACAATTCAGTCTTTTTAGCACACACTATAGTGTTAAGTTTTCCCTTAGGATCACTGAAAAATAAGTCTACTGAAAACATTGTGACTGAAAATCCACAAGAGAACGCAGCAAAGTCAAAGAGAAGTGTTCCCAATAGCATAAACAATTACAGAATACGTAATATATATCACGTGATGTAATACTGAACTATTCATCCATTACGCAAGTCTGGTAAGAATAAATAATTATAATTACTGGTACAAAACTGTACGAAGGAAGCAAAATGAAAAGTTAATACTTGGAAGCTTCGACAAAGTAGTAAATATAATTAACGGTACAAAACTGTACGAATGAAGCGATATGAAAAGCATTAATACTTAAATGCTTCGAATAGCGTAGATACGGAAATGTCAGGCCAGTAATATGATGCCATGATGTCATAAAGACGAAGTTTCTAATAATATTTCTCCCAAAACTATTTGAAACAAGGCGAACCAATGTAAATGAACTCGGTTACTTTCTACATTAACTTATATACGACCGCAGCTATAATAGCGATGTCCGAAAACATGAATTCAAATGACTTAAATGTCGAGAGAAATCGCTATAAGATAATAGGAGAAAAGAACCCACACAACATACTGTAATAGATCTATTCGATAATGACAATGTATAAAAATTTGAATTATCGTACGTTGGAACACTCACGGCGACTTTAACTGTCAGTACTTTGGTAGTTTAATCAGGTGTGTTTACTTGTTTCAGATCCCGGACAGAGGCCCCCAATTATTATAAACTAAGCCTTAGCCTAGCCTGTTACAGCTTATAATAAGAACATCTAAGAAGTATCAAACAATGAAGGAACGGCAAAACTCAGATCACAAAATATAACAGTTTAATAATAGAAACAACCAGCAGTTACATTGACATTTACGTTTATAGAAAACAATTCACAAGTTAAACCCACAGATATATGAAGCAATGATCGAACACACAGACAAACAATTAAACAAACACATGAAATAAATATACCAACGAAACAAAATAAAAGAAAACACACTGACTTACATTAACAATAGGAAGAAGATTGTCCTAACCGTGTATACAAAATATGTTGTCGTCAAGGTAGCCTGAGAGCGACTCTGCCCTCCTCAAAATGTTACAAGCCAAAGTAACATTTTGAGGAGGGCAGAGTCGCTCTCAGGCTACCTTGACGACAACATATTTTGTATACACGGTTAGGACAATTTTCTTCTTATTGTTAATGTAAGTCAGTGTGTTTTCTGTTATTTTGTGTTTCGTTGGTATATTTAATTCAGGTGTTTGTTTAATTGTTTGTGTGTGTGTTCGATCATTGCTTCATATATCTGTGGTGTAACTTATGAATTGTTTTCTATAAACGTAAATGTCAATGTAACTGCTGGTTGTTTCTATTATTAAACTGTTATATTTTGTGATCTGAGTTTTGCCGTTCCTTCATTGATTGATACTTCTTAAATGTTCTTATTATAAGCTGTAACAGGCTAGGCTAAGGCTTAGTTTATAATAATGTTTATGTATATGTATATGTATATGTATGTGTATGTTTATACACACACACACACACACACACACACACATATATATATATATATATATATATATATATATATATATATTTACATTCATGTTTATATATATGTATATGTATATATGTGTGTATACATATATATATATATATATATATATATATATATATATATATATATATATATATATGTATGTATACATATATATATAAATATACTTACATACATATATATATATATATATATATATATATATATATATATATATACTGTATATACATATGTATACATATATATATAAATATACTTACATACATACATATATATATATATATATATATATATATATATATATATATATATATATATATATATATATATATATATATAGATAGATAGATATACCCGTTTTGAGTGTGGATAATTTAACAAGGTGAAAGAGCTTTTGCATTGAAATGATCAGCAAAGCTATACTTGTCAGGACCAACCATACTAGGTTCATTTGCTCTGAGCGATCAGACGAAAATCTCTCATCATCACCAAACCGCAGTGGCTAGCCGGGTGATGAGAACTGGCCAAAACCCAGACCTGTATATTACAACCCTGTCTTTGCCCCCAGTCCCCAGCGGTTGTGGAACAACTACCAAAGGTGGCAGGCAGCTACATTCAACTGCAGGGGATGCCAAATTTTCTGTTCTAGAAAAGGCCACCTTTGGAAACTAAATCTTGTTACATACAATGTCAGGATCCTGTCTAAAGAAGAAGAATTTGCTCTGTTACTAGAAGAGCTGAAGGAAATAAATTGAGATATAATAGGATTGAGTGAAATTAGAACTGAGGAATATTATATAGAATTAAAAGAGGCCGTTTATTTTGCTTCAGACATGAAAAGAGCAAAAAAAGTGGAAGGGCAATTCTTATTGATAAAAATATTGCCGGTAACATGGAAGAATTTGGCAGTACTAGTAATAGATAATAAAAGATAAACTCAACACTCAATTTACATTCGTTTTGGCTGATTTCAGTGGTAAAGTAAATCAAACGAGGATAGGAGAATCAGAAGTAGGTACATTTTTGAGTAGGCACAAGGAATGACACAGGACACATGCATCTAGAGTTTGCTGAAATTAAGAATCTTAAAATCATGAACACCATCTTTTCTAAAAAGAAAGATATAAAATGATC
>NC_090729.1:171523414-171533414 GCF_036898095.1 Palaemon carinicauda | reverse complement strand
TTTACTGTCGAGAATCACACCTAAAATTTTGAAAGAGTCATACATATCTAAAGAAACATTATCAATACTGAGATCCGGATGTTGAGGAACCACCGTCCTTGACCTACTTACAATCATACTTTGAGTTTTGTTAGGATTCAACTTCATACCCCATAATTTGCACCATGCACTAATTCTAGCTAAATCTCTATTAAGGGATTCACCAACCCTAGATCTACATTCAGGGGATGGAATTGATGCAAAGAGAGTAGCATCATCTGCATATGCAACAAGCTTGTTTTCTAGGCCAAACCACATGTCATGTGTATATAGTATGAAAAGTAATGGGCCAAGAACACTACCCTGTGGAACACCGGATATCACATTCTTATAATCACTATGGTGCCCATCAACAACAACTCTTTGAGATCTATTACTTAAAAAATCAGTAATAATGCTAAGAAACGACCCACCCACTCCCAACTGTTTCAGTTTTAAAACAAGGGCCTCATGATTAACACGGTCAAAGGCAGCACTAAAATCAAGGCCAATCATACGAACTTCCCGACCACAATCAAGGGATTTCTGTACAGCATTGGAGATTGTAAGAAGGGCATCACATGCTCCAAGGCCTTTACGAAAACCAAATTGCAAACTAGGGAGTAGATGATTACCTTCAGCAAACCTATTAAGACGTTTTGCCAGAAGACGTTCAAAAACTTTAGATAATATGGGAGTTATGGAAATTGGGCGGTAATCAGTGGGACTTGAGCTACCACAAACACATTTACATAGAGGAGTAACATTACCAATTCTCCAACTAGTGCTAAAAGCTCCTCTTCTTGCTAACTTGCGCAAAATAACAGATAACTTTGGAGCTAAGAAATCTGCTGTCTTTATAAAAAACAAAGGAAAAATACCATTTGGGTCTTCACCTCCATAAGCATCAAGGTCCATCAACAGAGCTTTAATCTCACGAGATCGAAAAGCTAAACTAGTTAGTTTAGCCTCAGGAAAACAGGAAT
The DNA here is from genome assembly GCF_036898095.1 of Palaemon carinicauda. Taxonomy (NCBI): domain Eukaryota; kingdom Metazoa; phylum Arthropoda; class Malacostraca; order Decapoda; family Palaemonidae; genus Palaemon; species Palaemon carinicauda. The sequence goes on along the minus strand of NC_090729.1, from coordinate 171,532,410 downwards.
GAGGAAGTTCAAGTTTTTCATTACTCTGTTTACTGTCAAAAACATCAGCCAAAAGGGTTGCCTTTTCCTTTGGACAGTGAGTGACTGAGCCATCTGGTTTAAGTAAAGGAGGAACTGTTGCATCTACACCAAAGAGTGCAGATTTAAGGGTAGACCACCATTTATGTTCCTGAGTTGTACCAGAAAGTGTTTCTTTTATGGTTAAATTGTACTTCTTTTCAGTTGAGGCATAAACTCTCTGAGCAAAAGCTCAAAGCTGAGTATAGTTGTTCCAGGTCAAATCTGATCTGTTACCCTTCCAAAGTTGATAGGCCTCCTGCTTCTCCAAAAAAGCACGTCTACAATCATCATTGAACCACGGTTTGTCCTTCACTCGGTACCTTAGCACACGAGAAGGGATACGCCTATCAATTATGTTGACTAGATTCTCATTCAAAGGGATAACAGGATCTACACTATTATATAATTGTGACCAATTCAAGCACAAAAGATCATGTAAAATCCCATTCCAATCTGCTTGGGATTTCATATAAACTTTACAAGAATATGATATATCAGGGACAGGCTGCTCAGTCTTCACTAATAATGAAATCAAGGCATGATCAGATGTCCCGACTGGAGAACCAACCTTACCAGTTATAACACCAGGGGAGTCAGTGTATACAAGGTCCAAGCAATTACCAGACCTGTGAGTAGCTTCATTTATGATTTGCTCACAGCCTGATTCAGAGGCAAAGTCTAAAGCTCTTAAGCCATGGCGATCGGTAGGAGAGATAGAACTTAACCACTCCCTATGGTGAGCATTAAAATCACCAACAAAGACAAAAGAAGCCTTTCTATCATCTTCTTGTATCTTAGCCATAATGGTAAGAAGACAATCGAAGATAGAATCATCCATGTCTGGATTCCGGTAGATCGAACATAAATAAAAGTTGTTATGCCTGCCACAAACTTTTATTACCTGAATCTCATGACATCCACATTGATAGCAGGACTTATGAGAAGCAGGGTACTCTGTCCTAATATACACCGCCATTCCCCTGGCCCTAGGGATGGTATCACGTTTCAACATTATTGGCTTCTTAAAACCAGTTATAAGGAGCTCAGATGAGTGCCTCATATTAGAAACCAAAGTTTCTGAGCACAAAAGAATATCATACTGTCTGGACGCAACTGTAAGGTCTTGGATATTTGCATGAAGACCACGAATATTGCAATACAGAAGACGACATTGACGAAATCTAGGACGTACTGGTCCCGGATTTCGCTCAATGTCTCCAGACAGCATAAGAATTAATAGAAATAAAAAAGAGACATCATACTTAAAAACTAGATTAACAAGAATTATAACAAAAACAATACGTACAGAATTATAAACAAAGTGATTGATGATACCCATAGACTATAGTAAAAAGTCGGAAAAACTGGTCAACATGGAGGAGCCGATACACCATGCAAGGCTAAATACCCTCCAGGATAGCCACTTCAACTGAAGGGAGGACAGTAAGGATGGTTTTGAGAAGAAAAAGAATCAGAAAAAGGAAAAGACAACCTCTTGATAAACCACCAGGCATCCATGGCCCTTCTATTAAGCCTGCCCAACACACCATTTCAAAAAAACAAGAGGAAGAAAAAAAAATAAGATAGAATAGTGTGCCTGAGTGTACCCTCAAGCAAGAGAACTCCAACCCAAGACAGTGGAAGACCATGGTACAGAGGCTATGGCACTACCCAAGACTAGAGAACAGTGGTTTAATATTGGAGTGTCCTTCTCCTAGAAGAGCTGCTTACCACAGCTAAAGAGTCTCTTCTACCCTTACCAAGAGGAAAGTACACTGAACAAATTGCAGTACAGTAATTAACCCCTTGGGTGAAGAAGTGTTAAGTATCTCATTGTTGTCAGGTGTATGAGGAAAGACGAGAATATGTAAAGAATAGGCCAAACTATTCTGTGTAAGTGTAGGCAAAGAAAAAATAAGCCGTGACCAGAGAGAGGGATCCAATGCATTACTGTCTGGCCAGTTAAAGGATCCAATACCTCTCTAGTGGTAGTATCTCAACGGGCGGCTGGTGCCCTGGCCAACCTACTACCTGTATATATATATATATATATATATATATATATATATATATATATATATATATATATAAATATATATATATATATATATATATATATATATATATATATATATTTATATATATATATATATATATATATATATATATATATATATATATATATAAACAGGAAACAATAAAAATTACTAAAGAATTCTGACTAGTTTAGTCTCCTTACTGAATCCTAACTATTCATAGAGACGGAACATATAGTCTGGATTCACTCAGAATTGCATCTAAGCATTACGTGTTCCTGTGAATTTTACTGTCCTGGTGCTCTGTTGTATTTTCCGTTTTGTTAGTTTCCATTGGAAATCAAAAGAATGTTTGAGCAAAATAGAGTAAAAGATATAGAAACCTAATGTGTTAGATAAGGATATCCCATGATTTGGGTAATGGAAATATAGACTATCTTAGGAAAATGGCAAAATGGCAAAATATTAGTTGAACTGTGAACTGGAAAATAGTAGACCTAATTATTTCGAGATCACAGATTATTCTATCATTTGTTTTTAATTTTTACTTTTCCTTGTGTTCTTTTTCGACATCTATCATTTAAAAACATACACCACTTCTATCATCTGTTGTAATTATATCTTCTCCAATCCATAAAATATTTTATAATTTTTTTATCTCTTCTTCTTGTCCTACTTTTTAACATTTCTTAATTTTCTACTTTGATTCGTATTTTTTTTTCTTTTATTCAACATAAGATTGGCCAATGACGGAATAAGAATGGCAGGTGTTGTAAAGATTAGAGAGGTGATAAGATTTTCACGACTTACAGTGTATAGTGTGAGCACGTGTTGAGAACGGGTGGTGGGGGAGGAGTGAGGAGGGCTTTGCTATAACCTATCAGTGGGAGAAGATCGAGAGGGAAGCAGAAAATTAGATGGTGAGGTAAGCTGAAGGATGATATGTAGAGAATAAATTTGTTGGTAGAGGATGCCTTTGATAGAAGGCATTGGAGAGGACTCATCTGGCAACCTATCCATTAATGTAGCGATAACTGTGGGATAGAAAATCTTTATATAATATGAATAAAAACAGGAATGGTTTTTCAAGATTTGATAATCCAGGAACTAACTCGGAATTTCGTTAGCCAGTGGTGTAAAATTCAAATGATGAGAGAGAGAGAGAGAGAGAGAGAGAGAGAGAGAGAGAGAGAGAGAGAGAGAGAGAGAGAGAGAGAGAGAGAGAGAATGGAAATTTCATGGAATAGCACAAGCTGGACGTCGTCCCCTCTTTTTCCCTGGTAAGAAAGGGAAAGAAAATTAACTAAGCAAAAGAATATAGATATTAAATAGATAACAATAACCACAACAACAATAATAATAATAATAATAATAATAATAATAATAATAATAATAATAATAATAATAATAATAATAATAATAAAATGTCAATATAGATGAAGATGGGATTTTGGAAGATGTCATTCCAAACATAAAGAGATAATCCAATTATGGGACTCATTTTGAATTTCTCTGCAGATGGAGATTGCATTCCGGAAGAGGCTAGTCGAAAAATAAAGTAATGATTTACTAACATAATCATTTAGAACACACAAAAGAATATAAAGTGAAACATTCAAATATCTAGGGGAAAACTGGAAGTGAGTCTGTCCTATCTTTCCTGGATGAGACTTTCAGAACTCCAGCATATAAAGTTGGCAGATATTTCATTGGAAGTAATCTGGAAGGAGAACCGATTTTATGTCCTGACATAACTTTAACTAATGGATCCACGAATGAGCTTTGCCGGCCTCGGTTATTGGCCGAGGGAGAGAACTTGGAGGCAACACACAAAAGGGAAGGTTGCAAACCTAACTTTCAAGAGGAATGAGAAAATTCTATTATAATAATAATAATAATAATAATAATAATAATAATAATAATAATAATAATAATAATAATAATAATAATAAAAAAGTAGATCTTCATTTAATATAATTGTTGCCTCAGTAGCATTGATTTCGTACTTTATCTTCTAAAATTCTAATGATTGTCTTTTCTGCAAAACTGCATTCTACCAGTATTAAGGGGAAAATTCATACTTCATCATTTGGTAAAAAAAATCCAAGGAAAGTCTTCAATCAGGTTAAATTAATAATGCAAATAAAAATACAATATTCAGCGACGTGTTTCGAGAGGTATCGCCTTCCATCCTGAGGCTAGAGTGATCGGAATGGTGCTTGTAACTTCCTTATATATGGCAGTCCTAGCATGTAGAAAGAGGCGGCGAATTTACATTGAAAATAATATACAGTTTCATAGTGATAGCATCGACTCGCACGTCAAGAACAACATTAATATTGATAAAAATAATGATATAATGAGAATGGCAGGTAATAGATGGACATTAAAAATAACATACTGGGTCAATAGATATTGAAAAAGAAACTGGGGAAGGCAAAGACGACGAAAGATTGACGAACTAAAAAAATTTGCAAGCATACCATAAAACAGACGCAATTGTTTGAGGCGTAGTAACGGCTAATGATGATGGTGACGGTATATATATATATATATATATATATATATATATATATATATATATATATATATATATATATATATATATATATATATTATATATATATATATATATATAATTTATATATATATATATATAAATATATATATACATATATATATATATATATATATATATATATATATATTTATATATATATATATATATTTAACTTATATATATATATATATATATATATATATATATATATATATATATATATATATATATATATATATGTATGTATGTATATATATATATATATATATATATATATATATATATATATATATATATATATATATATATATACATATATATATACATACATATATATACATACATACATACATACATACATATATATATATATATATATATATATATATATATATATATATATATATATATGCGTGTCTGTGTGTCTGTATGTAAATGAATAATCTGTGTGTGTTTGTGTTCCATAAGATCACTCTAGGGAATAAATATATTGCCAAAGTCTTTATTTTGTATTACGCCCCAGCTAACGCCTGTTTATGAGAAACAAAATATCAATAATATATTTTATCCTGCCGTACAAAAGGCGTTACCTAATGCAACCTAATTATTAAGTGGAAAAACATATATGAAAATGTCTCTTCAGATGACCACGCTATTAGCGTTTCCCTTTCATTTTAACTCAAGTAAAGCATAGGAACCAGACGTGACCCGGATGAGAAAAATTCTCCACTCCTCTCGAGGACACATTTTCCCTTTTTTTGAAGTCTGATCAGTTACAAAGACCTGACAAAATTTAATTTTGTGCTTCTTTTTCAGTGCTAAGAAATATCTGGTAAGTCATTTAGCTGTTACACAAAGAAAGACTACTTGTTTCTATCGGTGAGAAGAGTATCACCACTTACTAAGAAATGGCTGGTAAGTCTTTTAGCTTGTACATATAGGAAGACTTCTGGTTTTCTATTGAGAGAAGGGTATTACCCCCCACTACGAAGTGTCTGCTAAGTCTTTTACCTTGTACATATAAAAAGAAAAAACACTTTTTTCTTTCTATCTGTGAGAAGGGTATCACCCATTACTAAGAAATGTCTGCTAAGTCTTTTAGCTTGTACTCATAAAAAGACTACTAGTTTCTATCTGTGAAAAGGGTGTCACACCATACTAACATATGTCTGCTAAGTATTTTAGCTCGTACATATAGAAAGACTACTCTTTCTATCTGTGAGAAGGGTATCACCCTTTACTAAGAAATGTCTGCAAATCTTTTAGCTTGTACACATAGAAAGACTTTATGTTTCCATATGTGGGAAGGGTATCACCCTTTACTTAGAAATATCTGCTAAGTCTTTTAGTTATTAGCTTGTACACAGAGAAAGACTACTTGTTTCTATCTGTGAGAAGGGTATCACCCCTTACTATGAAATGTCTGCTAAGTCTTTTAGCTTGTACACATAGAGCAATTCGTTTCTACTCTTAGAATGGTAATACCTCTTACTAAAAAGTCTGCTAAGTCTTTTAGTGTGTGCACATAGAAAGATTTATTGTTCCTATTATGAGAAGAGTATCACCCCTTACAAAGAAATGTTCGCTAAGTCTTTTAGCTTGTACACATAGAAAGACTTTATGTTTCCCAATGTGAAAAAGGTATAACCTTTACTAAGAAAGGATTGCAAAGTTTTTTAGTCATTTAGCTTTTACACAGAGAGAGACTACTTATTTCTATCTTTGAGAAGGATATCAACGCTTACTAATACATGTCTGTTAAGTCTTTTAGATTGTAAACATAGAAAAACAACTAATTTCTATCTTTGAGAAGGGTTTCACCCCTGACAAAGAAATGTCTGCTAAGTGTTTTTGTCATTTAGCTTGTACACAGAAAAAGTCTACTTGTTTCTATCTGCGAGTAGGGTATCACCTCTTACTAAGAAATGTCTGCTAAGTCTTTTACCTAGAAAACATAGAAAGACTACTAGTTTCTATCTGTGATAAGGGTATCACCCCATACTAAGAAATGTCTACTAGGTCGTTCAACTTGTACACATTGAAAGACTGTATGTTTCGATCTGTGAGAAGGGTATCACACAATATTAAGAAATGTCTGCTAAGTCTTTTAGCTGGTACACATAGAAAAACTTCTTGTTTCTATCTGTGAGAAGGGTATCACCCTCTACTAAGAAAAGTCTGCTAAGTCTTTTCGCTGGTACTTATAGAAAGACTTCTTGTTTCTACTCTGAGAAGGGTGTCACCCCTTTCTAAGAAATGTCTGCTAAGTCATTTAGCTGGTACACGTAGAAAGGCTTCTTGTTTCCATTGTGAGAAAGGTATCACCCCCTATTAAGAAATATCTGCTAAGTCTTTTAGCTCGTACACATAGAAACACTTCTTGTTTCTATCTGTGAGAAGGGTATCACCCCCTAGTAAGAAATGTCTGCTAAGTCTTTTAGCTTGTACATATAGAAAGTCCACTTGTTTCTATCTGTGAGAAGGGTATCACCCCCTACCAAGAAATGTCTGCTAAGTCCTTTACCTTGTAAACATAGAAAAAATACTGTTTCTATCTGTGAGAAGGGTATCACCCTTTACTAAGAAATGTCTGCTAAGTCTTTTAGCTTGTACACATAGAAAGACTTCTTGTTTCTACTGTAAGAAGGGTATCATCCCTCATTAAGAAATCCCTGCTAAGTCTTTTAGCTTGTATACATAGAAAGACTTCTTGTTTTTATTGTGAGAAGGGTATCACCCCTTACTGATATATGTCTGCTAAGTCTTTTAGCTTTTACACATAGAAAGACTACTAGTTTCTATCTTAGAGAAGGGTGTCACCCCTTGCTAAGAAATGTCTGCTAAGTCTTTTAGCTTGTACACATAAAAAGACTACTTGTATTCTATCCGTGTAAAGGGTATCACCGCTTACTAAGAAATACCTGCTAAGTTGTTCACCTTGTACATATAGAAAGACAATTTGTTTCTATCTGTGAGAAGGGTATCATACATTACTAAGAAATGTCTGCTAAGTCATTCAACTTGAACAGAAAGACTTTGTTTTTATCTTTGAAAAGGGTATCATCCCTTAATAAAATGTCTGCTAAGTCTTTTAGGTTGTACACAAAAAAAGACTTTTTGTTTCTATCCGTGAGAAGGGTATCAGCCCTACTAAAAATGTCTGCTAAGTCGTTTATCTTGTACATACAGAAAGATTTCTAGTTTCTATATGTGAGAAGGGTATCACCCTTTACTAGGAATGTCTGCTAAGTCTTTTAGCTTGTACACATAAAAAGACTGCTTATTTCTATCTGTGAGACGGGTATCACCCCTTACTAAGAAATGTTTGCTAAGTCTTCTAGCTTGTAAACATAGAAAAACTACTAGTTTCTATCTGTGAAAAGGGTATCACTCTTTACTAAGAAATGACTACCAAGTCTTTTAGTCTTTCAGCTTGTACAAATAGAAAGACTTCTTGTTTCTACTGTAAAATGGGTATCGCACCTCACTAAGATATGTCTGCTAAATCTTTTAGCTTGTACACATAGAAAGACTTCTTGTTTCTATTGTGAGAAGGGTATCACCCCTTACTAATATATGTCTGCTAAGTCTTTTATCTTGTACACATAGAAAGACCACTAGTTTCTATCTGTGAGAAGGGTGTCACCCCTTACTAAGAAATGTCTTCTAAGTCTTTTAGCTTTTCACATAAAAAGACTTCTTGTTTCTATCCGTGAGAAGGGTATCACCCCTTACAAAGAAATGCATGCTAAGTCGTTCCGCTTGTACACATAGAAAGACTACTTTGTTTCTCTCCGTGAGAAGGGTATCACACATTAGTAAGAAATGTCTGCTAAGTCATTCAGCTTGTACATATAGAAAGACTACATCTTTCCATCTGTGAAAAGGATATCGCCCCTTACTAAGAATATCTGCTAAGTCTTTTAGCTTGTACACATAGAAAGACTTCTTGTTTCGATCTGTGAGAAGGATATCACCCCTTACTAAGAATGTCTGCTAAGTCTTTTAGCTTGTACACATAGAAAGACTTCTTGTTTCGATCTTTGAGAAGGATATCACCCCTTACTAAGAATGTCTGCTAAGTCTTTTAGCTTGTATACATAAAAAGACTTCTTGCATTTAATAATAATAATGATAATAATAATAATAATAATAATAATAATAATAATAATAATAATAATAATAATAATAATAATAATAATAATGCCCTTAGGGGATATTTTTCCAATGACCTGTTTCTATTTTCATTATATTACGTGAAATCATAATGTAGAATCAAATTACTCATTCCCTCGAAATTATATCATCGATATAACACAAGAATCTAATTCCTTAAAGGA
>NC_090729.1:171508414-171518414 GCF_036898095.1 Palaemon carinicauda | reverse complement strand
GGAATACTGTACAACTTTCTTTTGCTGGGAAATACTACTATAAAACCTGTTTTGTTTGGGAAACACTGTGTGACCCTTTTTTGTTAAGAAATACTGTATGTCCCATTTTTGTTGGGCGATACTGTACGACCAGATTTTGTTGGAAAATACTGTACCCGTTCCTGTACGGAAATACTGTACACCCTACTGTTGTTGAGAAATACAAAACAACCAGTTTTTTTTTTTTTTTTTTTTTTTGTGGGGGGGGGGGTACTGTACGACTGGTTTCGTTGTAAAAATACAACTTTATGATCTTTTTTTGTCGAGAAATACTCTATGACCTGTTTTTGTTGGGAAATACTGTACAACCTGTTTTTGTTGAGAAATACTACTGTATGAAAACTTTTTGTTGGTAAATAGAGTACGACCTTTTTCATTGGGTAATACTCTATCACCTGTTTTTGTTGGGAAATACTGGTGCAACCTCTTTCTGTTGGGAAATACTGTTCGACCAGTTTTTGGTTTGAAATACTGTATAACCGGTTTTTGGGGCGATATGGTGCGACCTGTTTTTGTCAAGAAATACTGGACAACTTGTTTTCGCTGAAAAATGCTGTACGACCAAAACTTTTTTTTTATTTTTTTCATAGCAATTTTGCCCGACCTGTTTGTTGGGAAATACTGTAAAACTCTTTTTTTTTTTTGCCGCGAAATACTACTGTACGACCTGTTTTATTGGAAAAAAACTACCAGTATTTTTTGGGCGATACTATACGACCTGTTTTTGGTCGGTAATACTGCACACCCTATTTTGGTTGAGAAACACTGTGCGGCCTGTTTTTGTTGGGAAATACAGCAGAGGCTGTATTTGTTGGGAAATACTATACGACGTCTTTTTGTTAGGGAACACTGTAGAACATGTTTTCTTTTTTTATGTTGGGAAATACCGTACGACCTGTTTTTGTTGGGAATTACAATACGACCTGTTTTTGTTGGAAATACTTTACGATCTGTTGATGTAATAAGATAATTTATCACACATCAATACTTATTCCCTTTATGCTAATTACCATATCGGATGTCAATATGAAAATTGTTTGCAGTAATGCGTCAATGAATGGAAAATCAATCATGTGAACAAATCAAAATGAAAAGGAAAACTTGAAAAGAAAATACATTAATTATTGCGACATATTTTTGGGTGAGGGGGGGGGGGGAATAAGAAATATTCTGATGGATTATTTAAAGAAAGTGGGGTTATGAAAAATTATGACACAAGAGAACTATTCACAATATCTGATAATCGTTTAAAAATTGTGTTTAAATAGAAACTAGACTGATCATTTAGATGAAGAGTCACGTTGCTGTGATCCTCTAGTAGTAGTAGCATAGTGAACAATCGGGAATTGGGGTAAATATTCGGAAAATTTCACGAAATTTACTTTAATTTTATCGATGACTTTTTGTGGTCTATTAGAGTTCGTCGACTGGTTTCTGTATTTCAAAATAAATTTTCCTCTTACCGTTTTATTATGTCAATGAATTTCTCTAATCAGACTTAAACACATGATCTTTTATATGTATACGTTTGTGGTGCTATAGTCTACACTTAGGTATTCACACACACACACACACACACCCACACACACACACATAATTAGTTCATTATGTATGTTGCATAAGATTTTTCACAACTCTGACCATCCTTTACATTCAGATCTCCCTGGACAATTCTATCCTGTTCGTAATACTAGGCAGGCAGTTAATTCTAATAGCCAGGCCTTCTCCATCACGAGGCTCAATACTACGCAGTACTCTAGAAGTTTTATTCCAGCTGTGACCAAGTTGTGGAATGATCTTCCTAATCGGGTGGTTGAATCAGTAGAACTTCAAAAGTTCAAAGTTGGAGCAAATGCTTTTTTGTTGACCAGGCGGACATAGTCTTTTTATAGTTTATTTGACATATTTGTTTTTGATGTTGTTGATAGTTTATTATATGACATGTCTGTTTTGATGTTGTTTCTTATTTTAGAATGATTTATTGTTAATTTGTTCTCTTCATTTATTTATTTCCTTATTTCCTTTCCTCACTGGGCTATTTTTCCCTGTTGGAGCCCCTGGGCTTATAGCATCTTGCTTTTCCAACTAGGGTTGTAGCTTGGATAGTAATAATAATAATAATATATATATATATATATATATATATATATATATATATATATATATATATATATATATATAATTATATGTTTTATTGTGAAACTTGTTATTTTTTAAAGTTATCGGATATTTTGCAAATAAACCTAAACCATGGCATGTTTGCCAAATCCACTTGGTTGTCTGGTTACTTTGCAAATAAGCTCATAAAAGAGAATTTTGCCAAAATATCACGTAACTTCATTTTCATAACACTTGCAACGGGTTTTAATACAGTAAGTTGAAAATTTGTACGGAATAAGACCTTGTCCTATGCTCATGCATTCTGTACTAGCTACTTCACTATGGCTTATCTCGCCTTCTTTGGGAACATCTTTAATGGATAAGAACTTGGTTTTGTAGTGATCTTGGTGGTTCATAATGAACCACTACTATTATATGCAAAAATTATTCTTAAATGTTAAAATAGTATTAGAATTTACAACTTCCTGTGAAAATCTGTTCCAAACATTTACAGCACGATCAATGAAATCTATTATTGTGATAGGTTTTGAAATCATCTGAAGTGGCTTGACGACCACGGATTGGCGGACACTGGATTTTTTTAGTTGATATTCTGCACAGAATTAAAACTACCCTTTTTATTCGTTTTTTTTTTTGCAAGTAATCGGAAAATAAAGGTTATTTTGCATAAATACAACAATTTGGGGTTGTCCGTGAAACAACTGGTAAATTTGCAAAATAACCAATTTCATAAAAAGACTATATAAACACACACACACACACATATATATATATATATATATATATATATATATATATATATATATGTATATATATATATATATATATATATATATATATATATATATATATATATATATATATATATATATATATATACATATATATATATATATATATATATATATATATATATATATATATATATATATATGTGTGTGTGTGTGTGTGTGTGTGTGTGTGTGTGCGTGCGTGTTTCATGAGAAAAATATATGTTTAATTGTAAACGTCTTTTTGCAAGCAATATAATCTACCATATGTAACCCGGTGACAATTCCGTACTGTATTAAAACTGTACTTAAATGTTTAAAAATCGCTTGTGAATGGCACAGCCAAGGAACAGTGTCAATGTCCTAGCAGGACAATGCCTAGGAGACTAACCATATATCTAAATGATCAGCTCCCCATCTCACTCTCCACCGAAGCTAGGACCAGCGGGGGCCAGGCAGTGGATGATGATGACTCAGCAGGTAGCCCTTCAAGCTCCCACAAACTCCCATCCTCAACTCAGAAGGATAGTGAGGTTGAAGACCCTATAAGAAACTATTGAGGTTCAACAGGTCTCGACCCCATGTCCAGTAGATCGCAAGGCAGGGATGTTTCCAATAGGATGAAATTCAATGCAATTCGATGAGCCGTCGTTCTTGAAGGGATTTCTTAATGGTAATTTTCTATTTCAACTTGGAATCAGATAATGGAGAGGCAATTATAACGGGCAAAAACTCTCTCTCTCTCTCTCTCTCTCTCTCTCTCTCTCTCTCTCTCTCTCTCTCTCTCTCTCTCTCTCTCTCTCTCTCTCTCTCTCTCTCTCTCTCTCTAGTATATATGTATATATATATATATATATATATATATATATATATATATATATATATATATATATATATATATATATATATATATATGAATTATTGATAAATTGCATCATTGTCTAAATAAAAACACAAAAGAAAAAGATTTTTTATTACAAAAGTCAGGCAGGGAAGAACACAATACTCCTCAATGCGTCATTCTGTATCTGCTGCAAAAAACGATGAGAATCTACCGCAAATTTCCTTTCTCTTTCTTTCAATATCTTTACAAGTTTCCATCTCACTGAAGGAGGATGAGAAGTCTCTGGTATTCAAGCTGATTGCGACAGTTGTCCATGGGCATCCTTTGTAACATAAAGTTTATTTCTTTGTCGCAGGCATTTTTGCCATTTAGTTATTGAGTTCGAAGAGCACATGGTTTCCCTCGGAATCTGACCTTCTACTCGTTTTACATCTATAATTATTATTATTATTATTATAATTATTATTATTATTATTATTATTATTATTATTATTATTATTATTATCAATGCAAAATGGCATAAACCTAATGGCTTTAACAGGGAAAATAGTTCAGTGAGGAAAGGAAATGTACCCTCAAATAAGAGAACTCATTGTCTGCAACAGCCGAGCATTGTACAGAGGCTAAAGCACTAATCAAGACTAGAGAACAATGATTAGATTTTGGAGTGTCTTTCTCCTGGAAGAGCTTTTTACCATGGCTAAAGAGACTGTTTTACCCTTACCAAGTGGAAATTAGCCACACAACAATTACAGTCTGGTAGTCAACGCCTTGAGCGAAGAAGGAAATTGCCTCCATCTATCATTAAATGATTTGTTATGCCATCTTCTCTGCTGCTTTGCCTCTATTCGTGCCATGTAATGCTTTCTTCTCCTCAGCTACAGTTATGTTTGGTACTGGCTCAGGTGTTTCATTATTTCAATAGATGCAGTTATTTCTTATATCACTCTTTTATAGCATTGTATAAAAATCCTCAGAATTTTTTACTATTCTATCCCTATTGTGGATAATATTTCCATTTTCATTCAATAAATGAAAATTTTATGCTTCTTCCTCTCTTTGGTTTCTCCTAAATATTGGTCTGATTGTGTTTACGAATATCTTGTGTTTCTAGTTTATTCAAAGTTTTGGATAATTCAGCTAATTCTATCTCACCTCTCTTGGAATTTACCATCATTTCAAATCTTTCCTTTATTGGTTTTTTTTATATATTTTTCCTTGATCTTGTTTAGGAACTCTTCTCTTGTACTGATTCTAATAAAAAAGAGAAATATTCATTTCTTCTTTACTAGCCTCCATTTCATGTAGCTGGGAGTACCTATTTTGTATTGCTAAACTAAACTCATCAGATTTTTCTCTGATTACATGAATGTTTATTTTCTTTCTAAAAAATTTCATTTCTTTCTCTTTCCTTAGATCCAAACAATTTTTGCTTCTTACTGTTTTATGGTCGCTTGACTAACTTGATCAACACTGTCACATCTTTAACTAAATTGTCTTTTGCACTGAGAATAGAATCTCTTTCCATTTTTTTTTCTCCATTTGGGCTTCTCCATGTCCATTTTCTGTTTCTTTTTATAAAATGTGTTCTGGATTTTAAGATTGTTTCTTTCAGCAAATTCTACAAGCATATGTCCCCTGTCGTCGCTTGTGCCTACTCAAAATTCACCTACTGCTGATTCTCCTCTCTTCTGTTGACCTTATGTCGAGTAGGGACAATTAAAACCTCAAGAGGATTTATACATAATAATAATAAAAATAAAAATAATAATAATAATAATAATAATAATAATAATAATAATAATAATAATAATAATAATAATAATAATAATAATAATATTAATAATAATAATAATAACAATTATTAAGATAATAATAATAACAATAACAATAATAATAATAATTATTATTATTATTTTAATAATAATAATAATAATAATAATAATAATAATAATGATAATGAAACGTGAATTATTTAGATATATCTAATACAAAATTATAACACATATTGATTGAATACTGGGAATATATGATTTTCTTCATATCTGGAAATTTTGATAACATAATACATCTTTTCTAGAAACATGTGTACAAACAATATGCCATATATCATTTAGATAGTGAAAAGTTAAGATATAACTCTAATCAATTAAGCAATTTAATTCATATATCATATTATACTGTACCAACCGTGTTTCACACAATTGTACATAATTCCTTTTGTATATATTATGCTTGTATCTTCACTCCTCCCTCGCACTAAAACGAACATGAAAATTCCTGTCTGGTTTTTCCTTTGTGATATTGTCTGTCTTGTGAACTTGTCATATCCTGTTGCCTTGAGGTTTTGTATATAAGGAGAGTGTTTCACAACAATATAACTCAGTCGTTTCCAATCTGCCTTTGAGTTCACATCCTCTCTCGGCCCGTCACATTGGTGACCCCGGAAGTCGACTTGCTCCCACTGCCTTCCACCCCCACCTCCCTCGCCCCTCCATCGTTGGTAATATGACGGAGGCGGACTCTACCCCAGCAGTTGGCACTGCGGCCGCTCCATTGAAACTTTCACCGTTCGCTAGCGGAGAAGGGTTCGCTTGGTTTCAACGCGTTGAAGTCCACTTTCGTATCAGGGGCGTGACTCGCTCAACCACCAGAACGGATTATGTTCTCGCGGCGATACCCGAGGACACCTTCCCAGAAATATCCCACTGGCTTTGTGAACAAGGAGACACCCCAATAACATATGACGACCTCAAATCATACCTTCTGCAGCAGTACTCGCCGTCGCCAGCCGCCCGTATAGCAAAGCTTTTTCAGCTCTCGCAACAACCGTTGGGGGACCAAAGGGCTTCGCTTGCCCTCAGGGAAATGACCAGTATCGCTCGCCTTCAACCTGCCGCAGACGGCTCTCCTCGTGAGGTGAACCTACTCCGTGCCCTTTGGACACGCCGTTTACCTGAACCTGTGCGCGGTGCCATACCCGATGTCGATAGTTTACCCATAAAGGACTTGATGACCAAAGCCGAAGCCCTTATGGACAGCCACTTCAAGACCTCCATCAACGCCTCCACCCCTGACGACGAGGATACCTATTCAACGTCAACCGAAGCTGACATGAATGCCGTAGGACATACACGCCTACCCCGTGACGTGCCGAAGCGGCGACAAAGCCGCCCATCACCCACCAATCGCTCGCGCCCCAACAAACGACTTCTACAGCCACTTACTACCTCCCATCCGCCGCAGTTTTGCTACTACCACTTCAGATTCGGGTCAACCGCGAAGAAATGTGCCAAAGATTGTCAGTGGCCAAAAAACGTGTAAGTAGGCCATCGCTTGTGGCGGTGGCCTCCCATGTTTCTAATCTTTTCTTTTTACAGGATGCAGGAACGGGCGTGCGATTTTAGGTAGACACGGGTGCTTGTCGTTCTCTTTTGCCAAGGAAACTCTTCAAGGCACAACGTAGTCTGTCTACATCTGCCGATGTCCGCTTGGTAGCTGCCAATGGATCTGCAATACCCACCTACGGTTACGAGAGCCTCACATTATCGTTCGGAAACGGAAAATTCGATTGGAAGTTTCTCGTTGCTGACTTCACAATGCCAATCCTCGGTGCGGATTTCCTCTCTCATTTCCTCGTTCTGGTCGATGTCGCCCACCGACGATTGGTCAACGCAGACTCGTACTTGTCGACACCTCTTCAACCCGCCCCCTTTAACCTCGCTCTCCACATCGGCGCACCCACGGATGCCTACGCCCACCTCCTCACGTCGTACCCGGAAGTTTTCCGTCCAGAACTTCGCCAAACGCTCACGGTTCCTGAAAAGCACGGTATTTATCACCATATCAAGACGACGGGACCCCCAGTCTTCGCAAAATTCAGACGTCTTGCACCGGAACGATTGGCAGCCGCCAAACAGACGTTCGCCGAAATGGAGAAAATGGGCCTTTGCCAAAAGGCCTCCAGCCCATGGTCATCACCCTTACACATCGTTCTGAAGAAAGACGGCTCTCTCCATCCGTGCGGGGATTACAGGCGCCTGAACATGCAAACAGAACCGGATCACTACCCCCTCCCAAACATTGCCGATGTAACCTCCTACCTGCACAAAGCAAAGGTTTTCTCTACGCTCGACCTCCTGAAAGGGTATTATCAGGTGCCTATGAGCCCAGAAGACATCCCCAAGACCGCCAATTACTCTTGTTTTGGCCTTCGTAATGCTGGGGCAACGTTTCAACGTCTCATGGATGGCATCTTAGGGGACCTCCCTTTCTGTGTATGTTATGTGGACGACATACTTGTGTTCTCCTCCTCAAAAGAGGAACACCTCCGTCACCTGCTCATCGTGCTCGACCGCCTGCAACAAAACGGCCTTGTAGTCCGGTACGACAAGTGTACCTTTGGCGCCAACGAAGTGTCGTTCTTAGGGCACCGTATCACTCCTGAAGGAGTCCATCCCCTCCCTGAGAAGGTAGCAGCCGTTCAGAATTTCCCCACGCCCTCGACCGTCAAAGCTCTGCAGGAATTCTTGGGCATGATCAACTATTATCACCGTTTTCTACCAGCCATTGCCGCCACTCTTGCTCCCCTCTACGCCTCCCTCAAGGGCAAGCCAAAGGACTTGAAATGGGGTTCCCTTCAAGAAGCGGTCTTCTGCAATGCAAAGAAGGCCCTATCAACTGCTGCGGCTCTCACTTTTCCTATCCCACACGCCTCTCTCCTTCTCTCCACCGATGCCAGCGACGTTGCTATTGGTGCAGTACTCGAGCAGGTGGTCAAAGGCTCGCCCCGCCCATTGGCCTTCTTCAGCAGAAAACTGTCCAAGGCAGAATCGGGTTATTCTACCTTCGATCGAGAATTGCTGGCGGTGCACTTAGCTGTCCGTCACTTTCGCCATTTCTTAGAAGGTACGCCCTTCGTCATTCCCACAGACCACATGCCTCTGGTGCATGCCTTCACTCGACAGTCTGACGCCTGGTCCGCCCGTCAACGCCGACATCTCTCCGCCGTGGCTGAATACAATTGCACCCTTCAATACGTCCCTGGGAAAATGAATCCCGTTGCCGATGCCCTGTAAAGAAACACGTTGGCTGCCGTTCAACTGGGATTGGATTACAACGCCCTGGCTGAAGCCCAACGACAGGATCCAGAGTATCAAGCTTGTAGGACATCCTGCACGTCCCTCTGTTGGGAGGATTTTCCCCTCGAAAACTCCAACACCACCCTCCTCTGTGACGTCAGTACTGGTAGACCGCGACCTTGGATTCCTGTTCCCATGCGCCGACAGGTGTTTGATTTCATCCACGGCCTTTCACTTCCCCCGTGCCGTTCTACTGCACAGCTGCTGAAGGCAAAGTTCATTTGGCACGGCATTTCTAAGGATGCTAAGGATTGGGTCCGTGCCTGTACTTCTTGCCAAACTTCCAAAGTACATCGACACACGGATTCAGGAGTGGGCACCTTTCCTCAACCTCAGCATCGTTTCGCACACATTCACGTCGACGTTGTAGGACCCCTACCCACATCACAAGGACATCGTTACCTGTTTACCGTCATCGACCGCTCCACTCGTTGGCCTGAAGCCATTCCCATGGAAACTGCAACGTCCGCCTCATGTACATCTGCCTTACTCTCTGGATGGATTTCAAGATTCGGTATCCCTGAGCATATTACTTCTGACAGGGGAACCACTTTCACCTCTCAATTATGGACGTCATTAGCGAATCTCCTGGGCATCACCCTTCATCAGACAACTGCCTACAACCCCGCTGCCAATGGAATGGTTGAACGTTTTCATCGCACCCTCAAAGCAGCTTTGATATCCCGCTGCAAGGATTGCAACTGGTTTACTCAGCTTCCCTGGGTCCTCCTTGGACTAAGGACCACTCCTAAAGACGCCCTCGACGTCTCGGCAGCCGAAATGGTGTATGGCGAACCGTTGGTCGTCCCTGCCGAGTTTTTTCCTTCTACAACCTCCTCCGACGATCTCCAATGCATACGTCACGTCGTGGGAAAATTTACTCCGTGCCGCCAGACTTACAAGCCCCCAACGAAGCATCACATACCAACGGACTTGCACTCTGCAACGCACGTCTTCCAGCGCAACGACACCAGCAAGCCACCGTTAACGCCCCTTACACGGGACCTTTCCTTGTGATCCGACGCAGTCCGAAAGCATTCCTCCTAAACATTCGGGGCAAAGAAGACTGGGTCTCCATTGATCGT
>NC_090729.1:171483414-171503414 GCF_036898095.1 Palaemon carinicauda | reverse complement strand
TAAGATTAAATTCAGCCGTGATTATCTTTATTATCTCCTGAACACATTTTGAAAAGAGAATGAATAATAAAATGAAACCTGGGTTCTCAAATAGAATATCAAATGTATTTTCAGAAATTACGCCCGAAACGGAAGGATGAACACACATAGCCTCTTATTTTGAAGCGAAAAGAGAAAAAATATTCAGTTTCAACCATTTCCTTTCCTCTCTGCAAGAAAGTCAGTCTAAATCAACGCAATCTGTTTCATATATCCCTCGTCAGGCGTGATTAGGCACGCAACCCTCATATATTTTGATTCATTTAATATTTCAGTATTACGGTGTTCACTTTAAGGTCGGAATTTTAGTGTAATGTTTAAGGATTTGCTTCATCGAAGCTAAATACATTATTGCAAATTAAACAGATTTTGAATGTATTACTCAAGTATATTAGTTCGGCTTCTCTGAAAAAAACATTATTAATGTAAATAATGTATTTAACATTGTTCTCCTAATACGGAATATTTCACATTTACAAGAAATGTTATTATTGTAGTGCATAGATCAAAGGCTCACATAGATCAAATGCTTTCTCTCATTTGGAAAATTAATGTTATGGCATTATAAATATTAATGCTATTCAGCCTTGTGATCCTGATTTCTAATTTCTTTCTTTTTTTTTTTTTTGGAAGCAATGATTGACAACCATTGCAAAATTTATCAAAAGTTTTGGAAAGCAACAGTTGGGTTCTTCATCAAAAGGATACTTCAGAAGTTCTAACTTGCAGCGAATGTTTACATGTTGAACAGGCTGACTTGAATCTGTATTCATAGTCTATATATGAAATACCTATTTCAACATTATTGCTGATCTTAAGATGTTTTATATTCTTTATTAATACATTTCATAATATTTGTTTACAAGACCTCGCTCTTCATATACATCCAAATTATGCAAAGTTATTGTTGTCCTCTATTGCTTTTCATAATTTAAAACAATTCGCCACATGGGAAACAAGTTAGAATTATATAAGAAAAAAAAATATAGAATTCTGAAAAATAAACTAGCCTGGTTTCCTCACGAAACGACCTTGAACTGACATCGTCAACATACTCAACGAAATAGAAGTTCATAATGCCAGCCTATATTTGAAATATATTTAAAGTATATACTCAATAAAAAATGGAGCAATTACTCAAAAGTGTCCATAAGATATACATTTGACAAATAGGGACACTTTTGAGTAATTACTCCATTTTTTATTTTGGCTTAAAATGAAGTTACCCCACAATACTTACAAGATTATTTTGTAGAATGTGGCATGGAGAGGCAAAACATGATGAATGGGAGTTGGAAGTGTTGGTATAAATGACAAAAAAAGGAAACGGGACTGATTGCAATAATTACAGAGGCATCACACTTTTGCCAGTTGTCATGAAAATATATAGTATGCTTATACTAAAGAGACTGGGGATTAAAAAAATTATGAAAAGCAAAGAGGTGAACAAGCAGGATATTCATTTGAAGACATGTCGTACAGCAATGCGTAGAATATAGAAACCACTAATGATAGTATTTGTGGACTATGATAAAGCCTTTGATAGTGTGCACTGGGCATTTTTGCGGAGAATTCTGTATGATCATGGAATTCCTCTTAAATATATGAATTCGATTAAGTGCAATGCTAATATTAATAGAGTCCTTTCAAACGAATTTCTAGTGAACTATGGACTACTCCAAAGGAATGTGTTGTCTCCTATGTTGTTTATTTTCATGGATTTTGTAATGTGTAGTACACAGATGGTGGAGAAGGATTGGCCTGGATTGGTCCTAGGAAATTAGCTGACCTAAAGTATTCTTATGTCCTTATTAACAGAATACCACAGGATATTCAATGGTTGCTTACAAGAATGCATGTAATATCCCACAAGGTTGGCTCCATATAAACAGAAGAAATACAGAGATAATGAGAACAGAGTATGCAATGGAAGACGAAACATCATTGGAAGGGAAAAGGACTATTGTCGTAGGATAAATCAGAAGAATAATCTCGATTTTTTTTAGTTACAAACAATAAACATTTTCTATTTTTTAATTCTTGAACGAGTACTGATAGTTTAAATAATGATAAAGAAGAAACTGTATTACGTAATCTATATTTTTCCTGTAATTAAAACTCTAAGTATTCTCTACCAAAAAGACAAATCAATCCATACCGGAAACTTCTCTTTTACAAATAGCTGTGGCCCTTATATTTACACCTAGTTTAACAATGGTGAATAGATAATGTAAATTTACAATTCTCCGAGTATTACAAAATTTGCAAAATATTAATGATGCAATCATTGCATGATTTATAATAACTATAGTATTGCACAATTATAAAACTTTAAGAAATGCAGAAATATTTGCCTCAGAGCATCTCTGTATCAGAAACACAAGTAAGCCAAAGAAAAACAAATATAGATTTGAAAGATCAGCAAAAGTTTGAATAAAACATAAAAACTTGTTTCGTAAACGGTATAGTTTTAGGGCATTGCATTTGCCCCTTAGTAATAAATCTGAATAGCATATTCAATTACAGGGAATAATAGGCATCAGAGTTAATGACCAACTTTATATAATCCCAGGTTCTGAAGGAGATTTCTCAGCTACGCAATTATACGTCCTAGAGTAGAAGAGACTTTGGCTATGGTAAGTAGCTCTTTTAGAGACTATAAAATCAAACCATTGATCTCAAGTCTACGGTAATGTCATAGCCTTTATACCAATGTCTTCCACTGTCTTGTTTTAGAGATCTCTTGCTTGAGGGTACATTCAAGTAAACTATTCCATGTTCTTTTTTTCTTTCCTCACTGGGGTATTTTTCCTATTGGAGCCCCTGAGCTTATAGCTTCATCTTTTTACGCGAGAGATGTAGCTTAGCTAATAATAATAATAATAATAATAATAATAATAATAATAATAATAATAATAATAATAATAATAATAATGGATGATCCACCAGAATTGTGCTGCTGAAAAAAAGAATGTTATTTAGTGTAAAGTGAGAAATATCTAGTATATACAAAAAAAAAAGAAATCCATTAAAAACGCGGGTGGGTTTTTTTTAACTGCATAACAGGAATACATAGATTACAATATAAAAACATCCAAAATGAGTATTTCTGGAATCAAAATTACCTTTTTTATAAGAAGGAACGGATACTTGCCTAGCAGAAAATGGTCTCAGAAATATTTTTGGGATAAACGAATATAAAAAAAAGTAATCTAAAGAGTCAAAGTTACCCGAGTGTCGAGAAATTTTAAGTTTCAATTCTTGAACAATTCCAGCTCATAAATATATCTAAACGTTTACAGCGAAAAAATTCATATTTGTTTACCATCATTATCATGTTTACGTATTTCTCTAGATTTCTCTTCATTATCTGGTCCATTAAGCATAAGAATATTATATAGTGAAAAACTATATTATTGGTCACTAGATTTTTTTCACGGAATATTTCAGGCACTTAATATACATTCATGAGTATTTTGCAAGTTTTATTCAGTTTATTCGGTAACACTTGTATTTATTTATCTATTATAATTTTTATTTTCATCATCATCATCATCATCATCATCATCATTATTATTATCATTATTGTTATTATTATTATTATTATTATTATTATTATTATTATTATTATTATTATTATTATTATTATTATATAATTATTATTATTATTATTATTATTATTATTATTATTATTATTATTATTATTATTATTATTATTATTATTATTATTATTATTATTGACAAGCATATAAGCCAATCAAAGTACAAAATACTTAATAAACTTTCTCTAGGAAGCACTCTTGAATAAAAAGATATACAGTAGATGCATATCATACTCAAAGTATGTTTGTAAGTAGATCGAGAACAGTGGCTCCTCAACATCCAGATCTCAGCATTGATAATGTTTCTTTAACTTTGTATGACGCTTATATAATTCTAGGTGTGATTCTCGACAGCAAATTTACTTTTGAGAAACATATTAGATCTCTGTCTTTTTCAACTGCATAAGAATTGGCTTATAAAGAAAGTCTTTTAACATTTTCGGTGTCAATCTTTTCTTAAAAAGTATTTAAATTCTTTCATTCTACTTTGTTTCGAGCATTGCTTTCCTGTCTGGTCTTCAGCTACTGATTCTCATTTTAATTTTTGGACAGGAACTTACAATCTATTTTTTCTTCTTATTATTTTTCCTGGCTTAGATATTAATCTCTGGCACCCTCGTTCAATAAGTTCATTATGCATGTTACATAAGATTTTTCATAATTCTGATCATCCTTTACCTCCAGATCTTCCTGGACAGTTCCATCTCGTTCATATTACTAGATATGCAGTTAATTCTAATAGTCAGACCTTCTCCATCATGAGGCTCAATACTACACAGTGCTCTAGAAGTTTTATTCCAGCTGTGACCAAGTTGTGGAAGGATCTTCCTTATCGGGTAGTTGAATCAGTAGAACTTCAAAAGTTCTAACTTACAGCATTTTTTTTTTATGTTGAACAGGCTGACTTAAGTCCTTTTATAGTTTATATATGAAATATCTGTTTTGAGGTTACTATTTTTAAAATGTTATCAATTGTTAATTATATCTCAAATCTTTTATTTATTCCTTATTTCCTTTCCTCATTTGGTTATTTTCCGTGTTGGAGTCATTGGCCTTATAGCATTTTAATTTTCCAACTAGGGTTGTAGCTTAGATAATAATAATAATAATAATAATAATAATAATAATAATAATAATAATAATAATAATAATAATAATAATACATATATTAACTGCAAAATCAGTAAATATTATTCAAAGTTCATGTGAAAGTAATATTGTACTAACTTTATGAAAATTTTCGATATTCAAAATTTTATCGTAATTTTTCTTCAAGTATATTTTTTCATGATACAACAACAGATTATTAAACCAATCTCCAGCAAAGAAAAAAGTTGAACATTCAACAAAGTTAAAGTTTGTTTCTTAAATAAGAAAAAAAATAATCGTTGTAGGAAAAAATCTTTTGAATAATATAATTAAAAAACCTAACGTTGTGGAAACATAAATTTTCTCTTTGATCTTTCCGAAGGTACAAAGTTCCAAAGTATGAAAAATATCTAATGGCTGACAAGGGATGTAAATCCCCGCCCGAATGGCGAGTAATTTCCTCAGCTGAGGCTTTGCAAGCAGAGGC
This sequence comes from Palaemon carinicauda, assembly GCF_036898095.1. NCBI lineage: Eukaryota > Metazoa > Arthropoda > Malacostraca > Decapoda > Palaemonidae > Palaemon > Palaemon carinicauda. The sequence goes on along the minus strand of NC_090729.1, from coordinate 171,498,197 downwards.
TTTCGGGACTGTGGACACAAATTGCCAGTCTCTGGTGCGCTGGCAAGAGGGGACAGCTAAGTTTCCTTTGTCATGTAAAATAGTCTATTAAAGTATAAAGCTTGGAGTTGGGTCTTCATGTTTACCGAGATTCAGAGATTTTATAGTTGGCAATTTATAAATGCAGACATAAAGCGAATAAAATTTCTTTCTAAATACAATTGTTCTTAAAAGACACTGCAAGGAATTTATTGTGAATCAAAGGAACGTATCATGTTTTTTAGATGTTCATGTGGTACCTATATACATTATACTCTTTTCACATTGATACCAATCACCTTTAATTACGTAAAAACGCCAAGGAAAAGTGAAAATACTTGAATGGAGTTAGTACTTTCGTCATTAACGACATCATCGGATTCATAATGAGAAAAATACAAGTCTCGCATTTATACAGGAAAGTGGATATCCAGGTGGACTGTTTCTTGATGATCCTAGATATGTCGGAATTAAGAAAAGAAGCTTAGGTTGGAACTGTAATTTTATATGCAGATGATTAAACAGAAAGCTGAAATATTCAATCATTAAAAGTAATCTAATACTATCCTCTTATCTTAAATCCTAGTTATCTGGAATCTTAAAAAATACTGACGGCTTAGTAATAGGGTTTTTTGTATTTTTATTGTTATTGAGAAGGTGATAATGACAATTAAGAGACGAAAGTACCAACTCCAATGAAATCTTTACACTTATCCTTTCGTGGCAATCATATAATGATTATTTTATTTCAGCTTTCATGATTCTACACACAAAGACACACACACACACGCACACACACACACACATATATATATATCTATATATATATATATATATATATATATATATATATATATATATATATATATATATATATATATATATATATATCTATATATATATATATATATATATATATATATATATATATATATATATATATATATATATATATATATATATGCGTGTGTGTGTGGTGTGTGTCTGAGTGTGTGTATCAAGTTACTCCTCGTATAAACATATTACTGATGGTTAATGTGGAGAAGTAATTTAGAAATCATACATACCTATATACAAACAAATGCATAATTGCACGATAGTTAGGACAATAACAGGAAATTGTAATTCTATTCTCCTATTGGAATATATCTTAGATGGGGAGCCTTCAGGTCAGATCTTTTTCTCTTTAAAATTACGACCAGATTCAAACTAACTGCAAACTGTCATACTGTCTGTAATACCCTACTCACTTCTCTCGTGTTTTACGAATAGTATCCCTGAAAATGTATGACCCCAAATGTTAAAACAAGTTGGAAGAGAAGCCTTTAACTTTTGAATTTCTTTAATCAATAAATTTCCAGACTTATACTAAAAATGCCACGGAGATTCTGGGTGAAATAACCTCACCTCCTGATAGCCAATCATGTTGTGTTGCACGTTACCAAAAGCCACAATAACATCCCTTTACAAATTTAAAACTATACTTACTTATAATGTATTGTGACCTCTATACTTAACAAAATGGCATTCGAAAAAGAAATCCTTGGATATTAAAATTTACGGTTGGACAGAGGAGTTACTGGTTCACCACACAATTATTCGAGATGCCACAAAACTTTAAATCAATCAATCACATAATTACTGCGTAGCGAATAACCAAACAGATTGTACACCGAGAGATGGCAGAGGTGGTGAGTGGGAGCTAAACAAAAGAACTTGCCACGCAGTAAGGGCGTCACAGTGAGCAAATCCTCAGCACAAGGTGTGCAAGGAACTCTTGTATCCAACTGTACATGAGTTTATCGTTATATATATATATATATATATATATATATATATATATATATATATATATATATATATATATATATATATATATATATATATTTGTTAAAAGCAAGGATCCAAACCCATCTTTGCATAGAATTATTTCTGAAGCAGCCACTTGTTTGTCCATCCAAGTATTTTAACGAGGAAAGAAATGAGGTATCGCTGAATTACGCCATTTTCTGCATGGGATAAAAGGGACAGTACGCCAGGGGTAACAATGTATAGAACTCTATCATTTGGCACCCATCTGCAAAAGCTTCGAGGGAAGGTTGGCTCATCCAATTCCCTACATAAAAAAAAAGAAATAACAGGGTAGAACAGATCATTGTCTCCTAAGGAATTAGACCATATGCTAAACGAGGCATGCAGATTCATTAAAGACACTCCGTCCCACTCCCACCAACACCCTCTACAAACTCACGGGAATAGGCCCACCCCAAAAATCAGGAGGAATAAAACAACACAAACTGAAAATAACAAAGGAATCTTGAACTTAAGACACTCATTACATCCTCAATTGCCAGCTCGAAGTAGACTCAAGTCAAGAAAGAGCTTTACAACTATGAAAGGACTGCCAGTCCAAATATCAAAGCAGAGTGACACCACTGAAGAAATTGTTGATGCTCTACTAATTCCCAGACATGATTGGTGTACCTTCAACAGAACTAGAACTGGCGTGTCGAGAACAGGTGTCAATTTGGTTAAACGGGGCCTTAAAATTTACCCTGCCTGTGAATGTAGAGGTATAAAAAAAAAGAAAGAAAAAAAAAAAAGTTCATCTACATTAATCACATTTTTCGATTATGACCAATATCTCATGTTGATAATAATAATAATAATAATAATAATAATAATAATAATAATAATAATAATAATAATAATAACTACGACCAAAAAAAATCGTGAATCCGTGATAATTAAGCAAGGTAAGTAACAAAAATCCTTACCTCCTAACTGATGTATTCTGAGAGACGTAATAATTTTTGCCAGAATCTAGAGAGACAGCAAATGCCTCATACACTTCGTGTAAGACCTACTACGACGGAACTTTACTACTATTTTATTTAGTCATAACCTACTTTATATTAAAATTCTCTGGCGGAAGTTTAAACTAAATAAAAGGTATTTTCTTGTTTGTAGTCAAATATAAATCAAATCATAGTGTTTGAGATTGATTGAAGTTTTTATCATTAAGAGATTGAACGGTTTCATTAAGATATTGAACCGTTTCTTTAGTAGCTATTTATAATTGATCATCTATTTACATAAATAATTCGATGAAATGATGACAAAGGTTTCCGTATACCAACGTCAGAGCTAATGAAATGCGGTGACTAGAAACTATTGTTAACAATATTTCTATTTGTATATACTAACATTGTTACACGTGTTGATCTAAGGATGGCGTTCCTGAGGAACCGACGTTGGTCTGGCTGCAAAGGATGGAATCGGGAGCTTTATCAAAGTCTGTTAAGCCTTTTGCAAAATCATTTATGATGGCTCAATTGGTAGAATCCTCGCAGGCATGGTTTCGGCCCGAATAGGTAGGGGTTCGAATTTCTACCCGGCCAGAAGCTGTCACCTTAAAATGAATTCAAAGTGGATGTATACTCCCAAAATAGAATTCGGTATTAAATGCCCTTTGTGGGTGATATTTACCTTATATATATATATATATATATATATATATATATATATATATATATATATATATATATATATATATATATATATATATACATATATATATATATATATATATATATATATATATATATATATATATATATATATATATATATATATATATATATATATATATATATATATATATATATATATATATATATATATATATATATATATATATATATATATATATATATATATATATATATATATATATATATATATATATATATATATATATATATTTAATATTAAACCTAGTTATTATGAATAAAAGTAACAAGTAATATTAAAAAAGAATATCAAAACGTATTGTAATTGTGGCAGTCTTCCTCAATCTTGATAACAGCAGCATTATTGTATTTTCCGAAGGGTATGCACTCACATATGTCTGTTTGGTAGTTTATTTATGTATTTATTTATTTTTTTTTTTTATAAGCAACTTTACACAAAAACTAATGCATCAATTTTCATTAAGCTTGACAGCCATGTTGGGCATGACCCAAGGATGAACCTGTAACATTTTGTATAAAGTATATCAAAATAAAAAGTACGCAGCATCACTTTGGAAATAATCACAATGTTAAGTGAATGCTAAATATTTTGTTAGCTTATTTATTGTCTACGAACAACATGAAACAACAACTACGGAGCCAATTTTAACTAACCTTGGTGAACAAGTGGGGTATGAACAAAAGACAAATCGATCAGATTTTGAAAAAAAGTTTGCTCTTATCTGCACCACGCACTAGTCGTGCAGATAAGAGCAAACTAAGACTGCTTGGCATTGCGGAGGCATGCTCTCTACTGAGTGCCCCTCTAGTGATTAGGTGTTGCCCACCTCAAAAGAATTTGAATGACTTTAATATATTAAAATAAAGAATAATTATCCCTCATTAAATCTCTCGTCTCCAAAGGACAATATTTGTGACCTAATGGAGAACATTACGTATGCTATCTGCGATTCAAGATAGATTTAGTAAAACAGTTTTTTATTCTTTTTTCTTTTTTCTGGACATTACTAGATTAGCTTGAATGCTTATAGATGAAGAGGTCTGAGTATCAGGTTAATGGGATATTGATTGGGAGGAATTTGTGTACATTGATATTAAGAGGTAATTGCAATAATTGTATATATATATACATATATATATATATATATATATATATATATATATATATATATATATATATATATATATATATATATATATATATATATATATATATATATATATATATATATATATAATATATATATATATATATATATATATATATATATATATATATATATATATATATATATATATAATATATATATATATATATATATATATATATATATATATATATATATATATATATATATATATATATACATATATATATATATATATATATATATATACATATATATATATATATATATATATATATATATATATATATATATATATATATATATATATATATATATATATTTATGCGTGTATGTGTGTGTGTGTTTGTGTGTTTATGTGCATGTATGATCAGTGTATATTACGGGAACATGGAAGATTTATAGTATATATATATATATATATATATATATATATATATATATATATATATATATATATATATATATATATATATATATGTGTGTGTGTGTGTGTGTGTGTGTGTGTGTGTGTGTGTGTGTGTACGATTAAACACGGGCTTCCTTTATGAGCCGATTTTGATAATTAAAGAAGTATTTGGTAATTGGATAAGTCTTTTTTTGTGAGAGATAGGAATATTATCTAAACATTCTTTCTACTTGATGAGTCAACCATTGAAATTCACCAGGACTTGAAGAACAACATATAATTGTTTTTCAGAATAATTGCATTAATCATTTGTTTTTCAAATACCAAAGCTTTTAGTATGAACAGCTAAATACCATTTGCATAGTTTATGTCTAATATGAAAAGAGTAGGAAAAGAGAATTTGGGAAAGTGCTGAAAAGAATATCGTTACAATATTATATGAAGTATGGCTAAAATAGAGAGAGAGAGAGAGAGAGAGAGAGAGAGAGAGAGAGAGAGAGAGAGAGAGAGAGAGAGAGAGTTATATTATGAGGGAACTATTCAGTTTCTTGAATATTTAATATAGCTCATCGCAAGGTATGGAAAGTATAAAAATCCTTTTATAATTCAATTAAACTTTGAAGGGAGTTCATCAGTCTCACCTTAGAGAGAGAGAACGAGTGAGAATTTCGTCCATAAAACTGTAAATAATCATATCTACCAATATTTTTTATTAAAGTAGGTTAGAAAGGATTAGTTTTGGAGAAAAATAATGTTTTTTTTTTTATAATCAATAAGAAAATGTTTATTCAAGACGAATTCTTCTCCTATACTCCAAAGACACTGAATGGAAGATTCATTTCCTGGAATCTTTATAACAGATTATTTTGTAATAACAAAATTAGGAACAAAATTACCCTATCGTCTGGGGAAATATCATAGCAAAAGCCACAATGCATTAGAGTATCCCTCTCGCGAGCCACTAATTGGTCTACGCTTCAATGAAATGTAACGGAATTATTAGCTTAAAAATAACTCAACTTCATTCTAGATGATGAATGAATATGGCATTGAACTCGAGGTGAAGCTTAATGAGTTTGGATGTACGGAACTTACTCGTACACACGTTTGTGTATATATATATATGTGTGTGTGTGTGTGTGTGTGTAAAAACATATGGTCTTCTTATCAGCGAGGTCAAGAAACTCAGGGTCTAGGTTTAATCCCCGAAAAGAAAATTCAGTCATTGTTTGCATATAGGCAATTATGGAATAAATCTACTCGTACACACGTTTGTGTGTATATATGTGTGTGTAAGAACGTATGGTCTTCTTATCAGCGAGGCCAAGAAACTCAGGGTCTGCTTAGGTCTAGGTTTTATCACCGAAAAGAAAATTCAGTCATTGTTTGCATATAGGCAATTATGGAATAAATGATCCATTCGGTCTTTTTAAGAGGTAGATAATTGTGATTAACTATTTGTATATTGCATATTTTGCATCTGCGCTTACAGTTTTCCCATGTGTTGTGCTGTAAAGTGAGTGAAAATGAGAACAAAATTATAGGATTCCATTCATATTTCCGTCAATTGTTTACTCCTCTTTATTTTCAACCTTTTCACTAGTTTATGCAGTTTTTCTTCATTAGCCCCATTAGTATTCTAGTTTTGCATTTCAATGAACATAAATTTTCGTACTACTTATATCACTTTTTTTTTTATCCTTCATTTACCTGAAAATAGAAATTATCTTGACATGTACGGGATACAGAATTCCAAGAGCTAATGCCTGGCCAGAAGGGCCAGGCAATCCACAACAACAACCACTTGTATCACTCAAACAATAATGATCATGAACCAACGATTTTTACAACACTACACTCAATGACCTGTTCTTTCTTTCGCACACGAGCAACCTAAAATCTCTCTCTCTCTCTCTCTCTCTCTCTCTCTCTCTCTCTCTCTCTCTCTCTCTCTCTCTCTAATACCTTACATAAGCCCTTAGTTTCTTTCCCCAGTATACTCCATTTCTCAACTGACTTTGCGAGCAACGCTGATAATTGTCAAGATAATTGAGATTCCCCTTGGGCCATACAGTTTGATTAGTAACCTAAGGCTAATTTGAAAGGAAGACTTTTGGGGATCAATTCATTAAGTAAACGTAAAACGCAACTGAAGATAGAATGGGAGTTATTTTCACGCAGATTTCACCTGTTGATATATATATATATATATATATATATATAATATATATATATATATATATATATATATATATATATATATATATATATATATATATATATATATATATATATATATATATATATATATATATATATATATATATATATATATATATATATATATATATATATATATATATATATATATATATATATATATATATATATATATATATATATATATATATATATAAGAGTAAGATTCATATCAGTAATTTAAAAAAATTTCATATCATTAATAAGTAAAATCATTATTTTTTTATGATGGTTACAAGGCTTTTCGATTCCAATATACTTTTGGATAGAATTCCCACTGAAATCTATTCATATTTTGTCATCTAATTTCAGAGGACATCCTATATGAAAATAGGAAATTGCATTGCAGTTTCATGAAAAAAAATCTATTCAACAGGTTTAAAAATTTTATTTCCATTTGGCAAAACTTACACCAGAAACTTTAGAGCGAGTTATAATGAATAATAAAAATAGTATAGGAAACTAATTTCTGAGAGAAACCATTTGTCCATTTAGGAATCATTGAATTAATGTGAGATTTTTTTTTCTATCTAAGAGTTGTGTAATTAGTGAGAGAAATTCTTCTTATTTTTAAGTCATGTAATTAGTGGGAGAGAATCTTATATCTAAATGACGTGGAATTAGTGAAACAAATTTTTCTTATTCTTAGGACTCGTGGAAACAGTGAGAGAAATAATTTTCCTGATTAGAGTGTCTCGGAGGCTGAGAAACAAAATCATATATAAAAGATAAAAGGAATTGTACAGAGATGTGGCAATAGTTCTCGCTTGATTTATTTCGATGAAAATTTATCACTTTAAAAATAAAAGTGATTATATTAATGATCCATTTTTAGTTTCCCTTCTATGAAAATTCCTTTGTTCGAAAAGTAAAAATCTAAGAAATAAGTATTAGCCAAAAGCTTTATTCTTCTAATTATTAATCAAATTTATTCTATAAAATTAATACGTAATTATCTATAAAATACTTCATCTCAAAACCGAAAGATTCATGAAAGATTAATAAGAAGAGAATTTTATATTTTGAATGCAGCTTAAGCGGAATAAAAGGGAAGTCATAAAAGGATTACGGGAAATGGGAAGATAACAGATGATCCAGTCTACGAAGTGAAAGAACTTCACTGGGCACAAAGGCTTGAGCTGTGAAGACAAAGGAGATGGTAGAGTCAGATACAGACATTATAAATGAGATGATCAGACCCCACGACCAATATTGAACTCGGTTTCTAAAGAAGACTAAGGTTAAAGTTCAGAAAATAGTCGATTCATGAACGAGGCTACAAGTCACTGTTCGTAAGCAGCCATTACACACCACATAGTAGACCATTTATCAGCCATTCCTACATGTAAATATGCACCCTATCTCTCTCTCTCTCTCTCTCTCTCTCTCTCTCTCTCTCTCTCTCTCTCTCTCTCTCTCTCTCTCTCTCTCCTTTTTGGTGCATCAGTTGACAACCAAAAGGCTTTTCATTTTTTATTCCTAGACAAATTTGACCATCTGGGTAGTGATAATAAAAAAGAAATCGACAAAACGTGTTGATCTAATTGCACACGTTTAAATTTAATTTATAAGCGTTTAAGGTTTTTCCTGACCGTTTGAGACTTTTAGCTATATGTATCTTTTTAATTGATCATGAAATAGTTTTAATTTAAGTTAGGCTAAATCTAATCAGAATTCAACGACAATACACAACTAACCACACGTATTAACATTTAAACATAGTTTAATGGCTATTGATATCGAAAAGTTTCAAGAAAATTGTTTATAACATATAAAAAAACATTTCAAATTGTAGTATATGTAATATTTCAGAAAAAAGTAAATTCATTACAAATGATATATATATATATATATATATATATATATATATATATATATATATATATATATATATATATATATATATATATATATATATATATATATATATATATATATATATATATATATATTCACTTAAGCCTACATGAATTCTTACTGGATTTGCGGAGAAATCTACTTTTAACATATTACCCTTAGCATTATATTGTTAACACATTATTTCCATATATTTCCTAATAGAAAAAGATGGTCTTCAGAACTTCATATTTAGAAAACTTAAAAAAAAAATTAACTTTTTTATGAAAAAGAAAAAAATCACGATTATAAGGTTTTTTCTAAAGAATATTACAAAAAATATTTAACTCAAGAGAGAGAGAGAGAGAGAGAGAGAGAGAGAGAGAGAGAGAGAGAGAGAGAGAGAGAGAGAGAGAGAGAGAGAGAGAGAGAGAGAGACTATGATATAGCGAAATTATGCCTTAGCCAAATTCCTAGTTTCATTCCTAAGCTAATAAACAATCAAGTAAAGAACTCCTTTGTTCAGAGATCTGCCCCTTAATCAAACAATAGACATTATTCTGTGCAAGGGTTTCCTTACCGAAAATACCATATTCAAATGCTTTGACTCAAGATGGTTTTAGTAAACCTCTTGAAGTTTCAGTAATTAATATTTTTTTTTTCTTTTTAACACAAGTTATTCAAGCAGAATGATGGGGCGGGACAATAAGGATATCTTGTGGTCCTGCATTCACCCAAATGGTATGTACTGCATACCTTGTACATAGAAACATGATCAATCACCATTCATTTGACATAATCATTTCACGCCCCATTGATATATTTTTACTACCATATAAATAAAAGAAATAAAAAAATAAAAACATGCATCGATTTAGGTCTATTTTTTTTCTTAGTAATTCCACATCATTCAAGATCAACTGTATTCAGACACTTTTATTTAGTTTTTATTTCCCTTGTTCAAATCAACATAATTTCCACTAAGGAATTTCATCTATCAAAACGTTTTAAAAAAGACATTTTCCCGTCACACTTTTTTGATAGATTGTTTCTGGTTGTTTTTAGAATCAGGAAATGAATAACCGAAATGCTGTAATTTACAGTTTTTTCGTTGAATAAATAAATTTAAGAATAATGATAATAAATCAAGGTTGTAACAGGGTTATACAAACAAAGTAAAATTATTTAAATAATACTAATTAGTTTTAAAAATGTACCTTATTACCTCTCTAAAGCAAATTTACAAAATATCACTTCGAGCAATAAATTGGTATCCTGCAGGTCTTACTCTACACATTTTATACAGTCTAAAGTGTTCTAAATTGATATCAGCTAGGTTTACTTTACATGTGATACTTTACCTATTTTAATAGTCTAAATCTTTACATCTTGATCCACACTTGCCTGTAATAGATCTGAAGAAATGTCATTAATACAGCATTCAGTTAAATAACTATAAAAGACACTTAGATGATGTTTTGAGAAAAGAGCACTGGTGTATATTACAAAATTGGTTTCGATCAACAGATTAATAATCTTCCACGTGAACTTCAGTGTGTACAACATCCAAAGTAATCTCGATAGTACAGTATTCAATTAATGAAATACAAAATACACTTAGGAACTGCTTTCAGACAAGAAAACTAGCCTACAATATGTAACTGGTTTTGCTCAAAAAATTAATATTCAATATGACGTTAGGTCATGTTACAAAAAAAAAAAAAAGAAAGAAAGAAAAAAAAGGGCAGGAGTTGTGACAGACCGAATGACAAAATCATCGATGATACTGGCTATTCAACACTAGCAATCATCAATAATTAAATTTAATGATTTTATCACACTTAGACACCTATTGTAATAAAGCAAGTGACAATAACATTGATCAATATATGGTACTAGATTTAAACGGAGACAGAGGTAAAGCTGTATTTCCATTTTCAGGAACTGAAGGAAAAACTAACTTTCGCTGACAGTTCTTGAGTACACTGACTTAGGACAAGGTCTTCCTTCGTTGGATGTTGTCCAGATTATGCAATCTTTTAAGGCACCACTTTCTTTATATAATCCACTTTGGTTAGTGTTGTGAAGCTGTGTCACTTGATCTTTCAAAACATCCCGGGAAAAAATGCTTTTCGTTAAGGATCTTTGTAAAAGAATTTTATGTTTTCATAACTTTATTATTACTTGATAAGAATAGTTTCTACAAGATATCCTGATTAACTAAGATGATAAATAATTTCGGTAGTGAGACACGTTTCAAAAGACATCACTTCCATTCTAAATTCCACGTCAATTCTTCGACAACATTTGAAGCTCTTAAGACCTCAATGATAAACCTTCCTTCGAGAGATTATTCTCAATAACTTCTATACTCGTTCACGACTCGATGATTTTCATAATGAACACTTTATTATCCTGTAGAAGTTTGTTTATCCGCAGCCATGGCTTACTGTAGTCCAAACTGGTTCAAAGTTTGATGGAGAGTGGTCGTGGCGTTGACCACCTTGTGTGCTGTACACGTCGGCCCTCTTCTGTGTGTTTACCGGTCAAGCCTTTGGATCCAGAGAAGTTCATCCACCTAGCAAATCATATTTGTTACTTTCACATTTCCAGAAATCCTTTGAAGAATATTCCCTTTCATTCCATTACAGCTGCATTTAGATGATAAAGCTCTCCTCTTATTCACTTTCATGAACCTTACGTGTTTGAGATCAAATACGATTGGATTTGCTATCATTTCTATAAAGTAATTTTGGATCATGAATAAAAGAATAATGTTTTATTCAGATACTTATTAATTAGATTCTTTAATTCTTTCGACAAAGGAAAATTCTAGGAACAGAAAGGAGGAAAAGGACTACAAATATAAGTATTTTTATCTTTATAAAGAGGTGGCCGATTTTCATTAAACTAAACCAAGCGAGAAGTATTGCCACAATTAAGAAAAACTATATTATTTTTTATTTTACTGGTTTACTTTCTAAGCCTTCCGAGACACTTTAGTAAAAAGAAATTAACAAATAAATAATTTCTGTCACTAATTCCATGACTTTGGAAAAGATAAATTATTTCTCACAGTACTTATGTTTTTTATAATATTTTTATTTATTCGTTTTTGGTTGCTGTAACGTTTCCGTTGGAACTTTTTCGCGATGGAAATAAAACATTTAAATCCATTCAACAAAAAGCTTATATTAAACACATATATGAAATATCCTACTTTTTTTTTATTTTTTTTTATTTTGATACAATGTCTGCTGAAATTCTATGACAGAATTTGAGGATAATTTAGAGGAAGCTATCGGAAAATATAAAGGAAAGAAGAACTTTTCAGCCTACGTAAAAACAGTAATTTTCAGCTCAATATAATTATCTATTAATGATATGAGGAATTTAAGATTGCTGATATTAATCACAATCTTGTGTTTGGATCAAAACACATGAAGTCTTTCAAATAAAACAGGATACTTGCGCAAAAATATTGAAAAAACAAAACAAAACAAAATACCAGTAACTTCTCAAATTTTGTTTTACATTTACTCAATAAAGGGAACATGCCTTCGAGAATTGTGTTATTCACAAATCTTTACCTTTTAATTAACCCCAAAAGTCAACCTTTCAAATCACATCAAGTTACTAAAATCACTCAGGAAACGAGTTGGATATAACCACATTACCCGGAGGGAATCTCAATTCAATTCGCAAGTAGCGTTGCTCGGAAAGCCAATTGAGGAATGGAATATATGTGGGAAACTGAGTGCTTAGATAAGGGACGAGAGAGAGAGAGAGAGAGAGAGAGAGAGAGAGAGAGAGAGAGAGAGAGAGAGAGAGAGAGAGTTGCTACGGTGAGAAGGATGCCTGTGTTAGAAGAAATAAACAGGTGATTGAGTAGTGTTGTCGAAATTCGTCTGTTCATGATCTTTTTTGATGGAGTGATACCAGTAGCCAGATAAATTTTATCTATTGAAATGCAAAGCTTCAACATCAATACGTTGGTGATCTATGGTTATTGATATTAGGACACCGATGGAGTACTTTTGGGGTTAGGGAAAGAAGACAGTAAAATATTTGCTTATCCTAGTTTTAGATATCTTGAAGATCGTAAAAAAAAAATTATGTACTGTACATATCATTAAAATAGGAAAAGATTTTTTTATTTTATTTTTCCAAACGAGATGTTACGAGAGGTCTAATAACTTTATATCCACAAGTTGATTTTAAGTGACTATTCATTACTCCTTTTTATATAATAGCATCCTTTTCGAGTTCAAGGACACCCTTTAAGATTACATGATGTATCTCGATGTTTATTGATATAATTTTTAAAAACTTAATATTGAAAATTATATCTCTTCTATCCACTGATTGCTGACGATCCGCATCGATCCCCATATGGGTGTATTCCATCACAAAGGTTCCAAATTGAAATCTAGATAATATTGAGATATAGGAAATGATACAAATTCATCTAAGCCTAATATTCAGTAACAATATTTCATCAGACTATCCAACAGCCTTTTCCTTCCTTTCTTGGGATCTCTTTGCACAAAGAAACTGTTATATTCGGAAACAATCAACATATTTCCACAATTGCATAATGCTACAACTGCGATTACTCCTCTCTCTCTCTCTCTCTCTCTCTCTCTCTCTCTCTCTCTCTCTCTCTCTCTCCTCTCTCTCTCTCTCTCTCTCTCTCTCTCTTTCTCTCAACTTACATATTTTTCAATGTGTCTGACATTGTCTTCGACCATTATTTCAAATGCTTACATAAACTTATACCACACACATCCAATGTAATTCTAAATCCTCACATTTATCGTTGCTATTTTCACTTATTAAAAGTGTCTGAATTACCGTTGTAATTTTAAATTAACTCCCAGGTTTATTTTGCAGTTTTGTGTTTTGCTACTGAAATATTATAAAATCCAAGCAAAAGCCCTAAAATTTAACTACTACGTGTTTACATATTTCCATGAAGCCTTGATAATTTTAGCTTAACAGGTGCTAATGTTTCGACGATGATGTTAGCCAATCTAAATTCATTTACATAATATAATTAACAATTAAATATGTGCGACGGTCATGTAGAGTGATGCCATAAGCTATAGAGAAGCGTATTATTCACAAAATAAAAGGCCAGGCACGGGGTCTAAAGAGGATGAATGTAGTATAAACTGGTGCTTATGATAAAAGAAAAGAGTGTTTCAAATCGAAATACTCGATAAATTATCATTTAAGCTAAAATTAGAAACAATCATCCCAGCTAGGCATCTGTAAAATAGCTAATTTCATAAGAATAAAATAGATAAAGAAAAATAACATTAAATCAAGAAACCTTCAATAACATATACAAACGAAAAAGATATATAAACACATGTACATTACAGACATAATTTATTAAGATAGAATAATGAGGTTGCTATAGATTAAAAGTGGTGTAAACGCTTACTGTATATTTCTGGGCTAACACCATATCTATGAAAAAAATATGATATAATTTTCAGGTGACTTAGCTTCATAAAAGCACACCCCTGCTTAACTTCCAATCGGCCCCTCCTCCTTAAAATTATTCCTTCAGGA